>NW_010200672.1:0-11834 GCF_000695765.1 Mesitornis unicolor | reverse complement strand
TCCAACTCCTGATATTCTGTGACTCTGTGAATGCATCAGGGTCATAGAACTCGTTTTTCAGGGCAAGTAATTTTGAAGTATTTGACACAATTTTCTTTTTTTGGGCTCTCTTTTTTCATATCTCAGACAAACTGTGTTATGGTAGAGTGTAACCTAAAGGTAAAATAAATGACTGGCATGGTACAGTTCTTATTTAAAAAAAGAAAAAAATCGCCAAACCCCACCAAACTTCAGAAGCTTAAGTGAGAGGAGAGGAAAAAAAATTAACTTCCTGAAGTTTAAAGAAGCAGCCCCCAAACCAAGTGTCCAACAGTGTCAGCCCTGCCCTCTAGTGCTGCCAGCGAGGAAGAGGTGGTTGTGTGGTTCACAGCGATGTTGTACAAGGCTGCTCTCACCTGAGTTATTTTTTTAAGGCATATTAGAATGTGGGGGTTTTTTTGTGATTGGGGTGGTGGGTTTTGGGTTTTTTGGGTTTGTTTTCTTTGAGGGGGAGGAGTGTGTGTGTGTGTGTGTGTTCGTGTTTTTTGTGGTGGTGGTATTTATAGAGTTTTCAGAGGATTTTGCTGCAAACAACCAAAATCAGCCTCAGGCTTTGATGGCTGACGGGCTTTATTAAAAAAAGTGCAGTATCTTGAGCACCGAAGATAATCATTATGATAAAAATTGAAATAAGCTGCAAGGACTAAGCATGTTTAGATATGACTAACTGAAGCCTCTGCTTCCACAGTATCGAAGGCGAGTATGTTCCTGTGGCAGGCGACGAGGTCACCTACAAGATGTGCACCATTCCTCCGAAGAACGAGAAGCTGCAGGCGGTGGAGGTGGTGATTACCCACCTTGCTCCTGGCACCAAGCATGAGACCTGGTCGGGGCACGTCATCAGCTCCTGAGGTGGCCCACGGGGAGCGCGGCTGCTGGCTGCGTGGTCACTGCTCAACAACTGCCTGCAGGGGACCTGGCCTAAGAATATTCTACGAGAGGAAATAATGCATTATCAGTAAAGCGGAAGCAGGCCAAAATTACCATTTTTATAGCTAGCCTGGGAAAAAAAAAAAGGCAATTCAAATGCTAATGAAAAAAAAATCTAGCGTAATGTGTTTACAAAAAATGTATTTTAAAGAGATGTAGTTTGTGTGCTTGGTGGAGGGGGGAGGTTTGGTTTTTCTTTCATCTTGTGAACTCAGTCCAGTAAATGCCATGGGGACCTGGGGAAAGGTTTGAAGGAGAGCTCTTCTAGCGCAGACTGCCGTGGCACGGGCATGACCCCCAGGCCCTGGAGGTGTGTGAGCGCTGTGCTCCCGTGAGCTGCTCTCCTGGATGGGTTGGAACACCCCTATTGCTGACAGCGGTGCCTGGATGCCTTGGATTGAGAGGGAGAGAGGTGTTCATTGCTGCCATTTATTTTCTTCATGGGAGGAACTTCACCAACAGAGCAGCTGCCACAGGGTGGAAAATCTCCATCTGGTGGTTATGCTCTGATGGCCAAGGCTGGGTGCACTTCAGGTGCAGTGTTTGCAAACAGGATGTCTGCATGTGCGTGGAATGTTGTGGTTTTAAAGCCTGGATTGTTTGTGAATTTACTTAGGTGCCTTGATGGTTGATTAGCAACAGATTTTATAGGCCAGTATTAAAAACAAACCAACCCAACCCAGAATTTAAAATGTTTGCTTCAAGGTAAGTGGTAGAAAGCTGTAGTGGGTACCCTATAGCCTCCGACTCTGCATTTAGACAAAGCTGATGATTACCTTCTTGATTGCATAGTGTTGAAGGTCTGCCATGGTATTTCACTTGGCAGGCAGAATAATTGCACTTCTGAAAAGCAAGCTATATGCTGTTCAGATGGCCGTGTATAAAATACTGTGTGAGTTACTGAATAGGCTCAGCTGTCTCGGTGAAGTTGATGCTGCAGCTGTTTCCCTGGAGAACTTGCTTGGTAGGATGTGATGTGGTCACCCTTGCCCTGACTCTTCTCTGCCTGCAAGATTTCATGTAGTTGTAGTGCAACTGAATTAGTTCTGTTTCTATTTGCCTTCCACATCTTTTTTCCAAATGAAGCATTTTTCTCTATTATGTTCCTAACTGGATTTTTATTGACTTTGCAAATAAAAAAAAAATATTAAAACGATGGCATGATACTGTTCTGTGAGTTGTGTGAAACAGCAGGACTGCAGTGGTCTATTTGCAGTTCTAGCAACAGGCACTCGCTGCCATGGAGTGCCTTGAGACTTCTGCAGCAGACGCTCTGATCTGAGGTATGACCTGGGGAGAGCACAGATGTGTGGAGGTCAGTAGTGGAGTTTTGGGGTTTTATTTTTTTTTATTACCATAAGTCTTCATAGTGGTGGTTTTAACACTATCCAGCTTCTTGGAGTATCACACACTGCTTCCTTTACAATAAACGCAACCATAATGTTGCTTTGGCATGTCACTGTTACTGTACAATGTATACTACTACTGTAAATACATTGCTTTTGATTATATTTAATAGTAGCTGTTATTTATATTAACATATAGTAGGGGATAACAGGGAGGGACAGCAGAGCCTGGTCACTTCAGCTGCAGCCTAGGGGAGGAAGGCCAGAGCACTTGAAGGGGCTCCCACGGCAGAGCAGCCAGTATGCAGAAATGTTGTTTTCTGTTTCTTCTCCCACAGACAGACAGACAGACTGACTGCTTCGCATCGGCTGGCGTGAGAAGATAAACCCTGTGCACAACTGACTAGCAAGTTACCTTTAAGATCTGAACATGCGCAGCTCTGTGCACAGGGATAACTGTATTTGAGGCTGAAAACAAATCTAGTTTTGGTCCTGCACAGGATGTTTTGAGAAACCAAATTATCACGTATGTGTAGCAGAAAGCAGCAGCAATTAAAATCTGGCCAGCTTTAAAGTGCCTTCCTGCACTGCAGATGGGTCTGCTCCAAAGTCCGCTCCAGCTACAATGGCTGAGGCTGAATTACCCCATGGAAGCAGGCACATGGGAAGGGTGTTTAAAGATGAGAGTTCTGATGCACGAGGGCATCACAGCTCCCCCTCTTTGTTTTTATTTGTCAGCCCTTTTGGGGATTTTGGTTTGTACACTTACTGTGTAACTATCACAGAAACTTGGCAGTGAAAGATTCAAGTCAATCATGAACAGGCAGCACACGACAGGTCTGCTTTACATATTTGATTTGCCAAAATGACAAACTGAAATACTAAATTTTTCATGATGAGATTTTATTTTCCTTTACTAAATTAAACTGTTCATACACAAGATTACTCTCCTAATGCCAAATGAGAAAAGTGATATTAACAGTTACACTGATTGTCGTGCTTTGACTTTTAATTTTACTAGAAATATTTTTAGTACTAAAAGTTAATCTACCCATAATGTCTTACCAGGAAAATCAGAAATGTAATTTTGCTACTTGTGCTCAAGTTGTTTTAATTAATTTTTTATAATTTTAAAAATCTTTTTAGATTTAAAAACAGTCTGCAAAAAGTGTGGGTGCCGTGAACTGTACCATGCATGGCACCACAACTGTACTGAGGAGTAACTTCACACCGGTTGGTGCAGCCTCTCCAGTGGTGATGGACTCGATGCACCCTCTGACCACACACTGCAACGTGCGTGAGGTCAGGGACTTCTGGCTCAGTTCTACCTTCCCACTCCCAAAAAAGAAGTAAAACCTGTCTCTTTTACTCATCTTCCAGTTATAAACAAGAAAATCCCAACTGGTCTAATATTCATGTCTTTACAACATAAGTTAGTATTAAAAAAACAAACACCCCTTTAAAATGTTCATCTTTTAAATAGCAGCTCCCCTTCTGACCAATTATGAAAAACAATACAGAATGAAGGTGATTAGAGTTACTAAGCTGGCTTAACCATTTTAGAAGTGTGAATTCTAAAAGTCTTTCATTTAAAAAACAGCTCTTCACAGATTCTTCGTGTATCCTGTGGAGATGTGACGCTGTGGCCTTCAGTTCTGGAGTCTGTGAAAATTTCGTAGTCATTCCCTCCCTGAAAACAAGAAAATAGCAGAAGAGGATTTAATGTACAGTCACAGTCTTGGGGTGGAAAAGGGACACAAAGGCAATTCTCAAGAGAACAGAGGCAACACAGCCATGTAACACAGCTTTCTTCCAGAGAGTTAAAGCTAAAAAAAACCCTGCAAACACTATTTTGAGACTTTTCACAATGTGTTTATAGCACACCTGTGCTGAAACTTCTGCTGAGCACCACAGCCAGCCGTGTGAGACTGACCTACGTGGTAGAACTGGTAACGAAAGAGAGAACTCTCCTAAGTTTAGCCTGTTTAGTTTTGGTCTGGTAGAACAACTCGGTACTTTTTAAAAATAGTTTACTTGTTAGTATTAAGATGTAAACCCTGCAACAGAACACTGTGCCAGCACCTGGTATTTGTAACTTATCTGCATTATCCTCTTCCTTCCACCTTGGTTTCTTTTCTTTTTACTTAAATCATTAACACTTGATTTTCTGCTATTACAGTACTGTTATGGCCTTGTTAGCTGCTGGTCTGATTGACGTTTGTAACTGGTTTCTAATCACAGGACAGGGATAAAAAGATCTTTTCACAGCTGGCTCGGGGAAAAAAAAAGGTGCTGCCAGCTGTGTGAGCAGAGATCCACGACAGCCACAGCTTGCTGCACTACAGGAAGCAGTATTTTTGTATGGTTTTTGCCACACAGCTTTCCAGTGAGTCTGCAGCAACTCCTGCTGCTTCAAACTCTGAAAGATTTGTAAAACTGTGAAGTTCTTTGAAACATATAGCTATAAAAATGTAAGTTCTTATAAAACTTAGCCTGACACTGTCTGTTGGCCACGTTCAGACAGCCTTGATTGTCTTTGTGCTTGCCATTGCCCTCCCTAGCTCTTCTCAAGTCTCTGCTCAGTATTTTCAAACATCTCCAAATCACCCTGCAGCGCCATTTAGCCTCCTCCAATGATTAGGAACAGAGATTATATGTAACTTCAGCTACTTAATGTGGAGACAGAGTGGTTAGCAAAGGAACAGTATTAAATTCAATAGAAAATAAATGTGTTTAATAATCTCCAGCCAACAAGAAGCATCTATCTACAATAACCAAACAGGATAATGAATTTTATATAACCATGTCACCTAGCTTTCTAACATAATTAATTTAGAATCATAGAATGTATTGGGTTGGAAGGGACCTTTAAAGATCATCTACCCTGCAGTGAGCAGGGACAATGTTACCAGATCAGGTTGCTCAGGACCCCATCAAGCCTGACCTTGAATATCTCCCAGGATGGGGCCTCCACTGGGAAACCTGTGCCAGGGATCTACCACCCTCATAGTGGAGAACTTTTTCCTAATATCCAACCTAAATCTACCCTTTTCTAGTTTAAAACCATGACCCCTCGTCCTATTGCTACCTGCCCTAGTGAACAGCTCTTCCCCAGATTTCTTATGGGCACCTTTGAGGTACTGGAAGGTATATAAGGTATAAGGAACCCCCAGAGCCTTCTCTTCTCCAGGCTGAACAACCCCAACTCTCTCAGCTGTCTTTGTAGGAGAGATGCTCCAGCCCTTGGATCATCTTTGTGGCCTCCTCTGGACCTGCTCCAGCCCTTCAATGTCCTTGTTATGCTGAGGACTCCAGAACTGGATGCAGTACTCCAGGTGAGGTCTCACCAGAGCAGAGCGACAGAATCACCTCCCCTCAATCTGCTGGCCACACTTCTTGTGATGCAGCCCAGGATGGGGTTGGTTTCTGGGCTGCAGATGCACATTTGTGGCTCATGTCCAGCTTCTAATCCACCAGTACCCCCAAGTCCTTTTCCTCAGGGCTGCTTTCCAGCCCATCATCTCCTAGCCTGTACTGCTAATGAGGATTGCCCCTACCCAGGTGCAGGACCCTGCACTTGGCCTTGTTGAACCTCATGAGGTTCACCTGGGCCCACTTCTCCAGCTTGTCCAGGTCCCTCTGGATGGCATCCCATCCCTCTGGCACATTAACCTCACCACCCAGCTTGGTATCATCAGTGAAACTGCTGAGGGTGCACTCAATCCCACTGTCAAAATCATTAATGAAGACATTAAACAGCACTGGTCCTGGTATGGACCCTTGAGGGACACCACTGTCTTCCACTTGGACAGCAAGCTGTAGACCACTACTCTCTGGATGCAACCATACAGCTACTTCCTTAATTTAAAAACATATTCCAGCATTATGTTTGTCAAGAACACTGCGTTCACTTCAGGAAACAGAAGAAAAATCTGTGTTCATGACAATCTCCTGACAATCTGCTGCCCATTATTGCACAGCTGGATGAACACAGACACACGTTCATATTTATATTCTGATTTCAATTCTTGTCAGGTATAAGGCAATTGGTTAGAACAGTGCTAACACTACAGTGCTTGTGGTTTACAACAGAAGCTCTGAAATGTATATACAAAACAATATACTCACTGGCATAGTCTTATCTCCAAAGAAATAAATGGTCTTGTATCCATCATCAGCAACAATTCCTAGGCAGTACCTCTTATCCCAGCCATCTGGGAACACATCGAAGCTTATCTGGCCTCCTAGGATAGACACAAACCAAGCAAACTTTGTTTTACTGTAAGAACACATTTCTGAGGGGAGAATATGTAAGTGAGAGAAAATTGGGTAAGATTTTTGGTAGAGGAAGCTTTACAGAAGTCACAGAAAATTATGAGACCATGGAGTCTCACAAGTACAGTCAGTGTTTTATAGGGTATCAGTTATTATAGTTGTCATTTACATATTATTATTTACCCCTTAAACAAATATGAAAGTCTTAGCATGCTCCCGAACACTGACTACTAGGCAACAAACAGAAACTTGTCTTAAAAATTACATTTAATCTTTTCCCTTTTGGAAAGAAACTACATGGATGAATACAGCCATTGGTGTACACACAGCCATAACATTCTTATGCCAAAGACTTTCTAAAGCTTTCAGAATAGAAAAAGAAGGAAATCAGCCTTCTTAATGCAGCCTAGCAGACAACTGTTCAGTTCCAAATCCTTGGAATTTACCAATACGTAGAAGTGTGATTCCCCAGTGAAGTGGGTGTCAAAAATGTATTTAGGACGTGCTTTAGGAGAGCTGAATGGCAGTTCATTTCTGCCTTAGTGTTTCCACAGCACTAATGGCAACTGTGCTCCTGCATAATTCTGAGAAATAATAAAAGGCAAGATTGTGGTAATACATTGGGGAAGAGGGAAAAGAAGACAAAAATACGTGGAAAAATAATACCCCCTTTTTATCACTTCTCTTAAACTTGCACTTGTGTTTAGATTTTCTTTTCTCTTCCCACACAATGCAGCTACAGAACTGAAGAGCCACACTGCTGGAACAGTACTGATGTCGTATGTCTGATCAAAGTCGATTCGCTGAAACAACTCTGACTAATCAGGAGCATATAATATGTTTCAAAATGAACAGAATCAGTCACACAACTGACATTAAAAGACAATGAACTGATGACAAGCAATGAAGCTCTCTTTGGTGATGGATTTCAATTCAAATGTACCAAATGAAAGCCTAAGAGGAAAAAAAGTCTTGCACACAATGCCTGCAACCACCCCCAGAGAGAACTGTCACACAAATGAGACAGGGTATGTCATATCCATAAGAGGATATTATTTAAGTGAAAATTAAATTAAATGATACTTTAAATTAAATTCTTTTAAATGTGATACCTATAGAAAATGTGAGGCCTTTTCCTGCAAATTCTCTTCGTAAATCAGCTACAAATTTCTCTCTTATGTGTTCCTTCTGTTAAAAAAAAAAACAACAAACCAAAAACCATCCAAACAAAACATCATTTACATGCCATGTTAATTCATCAATAAAAAGATAACCCAGAAAACCAGCCCAAATATATCCAAAGGTCTGAGTACTGGGACTAGCGTGATACAGCTATGGTTTATTATTACTGAATGCATGCTGAGAATATTTTCACTTCAGTCTGCTACCAACTTATTAAAAAATGCAAACCTTCACATACATCCTGTGATACTTGCTCTTTTATCTGCAAATCTTAGAATACTAAGACTTCAACTCCCAGTGAAATTCAGTCTTACAAGTGGGGAGACTGAGGCACAGAAGAGTCTCAAAACTGGTACTGATCTTCTGATGCCATGTACTCAAAAAAGGGTATTTTCACAAAGGAAAATAAATGGTGAACAGTTTGACCTCAGCTTTTAAATTCTGCTTTAAAAGGCTTTAAAGAATTGACAAGAAAAGGAGCAGCTTTATTGATTTGAATGGATAGAGGCTGGTATCCTAAAGAGCACTCCAAGTATAGTTTTAGCAACAACAGGGCTTTTCAGGAACCCTGTGTGTAGAGGTAGGATGTTCAGTACTCTGGATATAAGGTTAAAAGAAACATGAGCTATACGCATCCCTTTCACAAGTAATCACTGTTAACTACTGCAACAAAAAAACCCCTGTGTGTTTCCCGACATCTGCACTAAGAAGTTAGTTCAACCACATGGAAAGGATTAAAATGAGAAAGATCACACAAAGTATAAAAGCTTTTTAAAAATCATGACCTGGCCATAACTGCCTCTTCCAGAAGAGTTGGATATTTTTCAAGAGTTGTAACTCACTTTATCAAGTTCATAGAACTCAACTCGTTCTTCCTGGCTGCAGCTCCTTCCAATGGGGGACACATTTAACATCCCATTTCGGAACTCAATAAAAGTGCCCCTGAAAAAGAAATGATTAATGAGACAGAGATGAAAAACTGCTCAAAATGCTGAGTATCACAATGAACTTTTGATTAGTTCTGAAGACAATGGGAATCAGATGTCTCCTTCAGCCTCTCATTGTATGCATAAAAAACATGTAGGAACCAATCAAGGAGTCTTTTAGACTTTTATTTTAATCTGGCAACCTCAATATCATCCTTACTGACTTCTATGAGTATGATTTGGTTGTAAAAGTGTGACTGGAGCATCCTGGCAACCCGATTTTCAGACCCTGCCAGGCCAGTCTATCAGTCTTGGGGTGAAGCAGCAAAATTTCGATCCATCTTTGCAGTGTTTCTAGATGGCCTCACACATGGTACGTGTTAATGTCTTGAGTGGCTGTACCCTGACACGTCACATAGAGCTGATCTTACTGCGTGCTTCTCATCTCTCGAAAACATTTTACTGCCGAATTCCAAACCTGTCAAGGAAATACTCCTCCTTCAAAACTGAACTTCCTTCCCTCTTAAAAATGCTCAATCAGTATTTCACATCTCATGCTCCAGCTGGGAGCTTGTCTTCGTATGCATGCATCGAGCTGTTTCATGTACACAGTGTTTCTAAAACAGAAATGGTTCCTTGTTTTGCTGAGCAGCCTGCTTTACATATCGGTGCTCAACACTGTAACGTGGAGAATATGGTGACACGGAGATGGGTGTATGCACATACCTTTTCTTTGGCAGTTTAATCTTCGCAATGTAACTCAGGCAGTAGTTGATTAGGTCTTGGAGAACATCCTCGCCCAGGTGACCCTGAATGTTCTAACAAAATAAATACCATTCAGCCAAGATTCTAAAACAAGTCACATGGAAAACACAGCCACTGGCTAATTGGGCATTGTTAGCACTGCCAGGAAACATGCCTTCAACAAGTAACTCTCAGGTGATGCACACGTGGTACTAACTAACTAAATGCTCTCATTTTTCTTTTTGTTTACTTTGGTGTTTTTAAACCATAAGACCAAACTCTCATTTAATATGCTCGCTCCTAGTACCTGCTTTAGGAGGATACAGTCCAGGTCAAAGACTGCAGACCTAAACAAAAAGCTGCAGTTAACGTCTCCTGTAGCCAAGCGTGAAGGAACAAAATGGTTACTGCAGTTAACTGGGAACCACTGCACAAATCAGCAATTTCAGCCAGGATCTCTTTCAGATTTTTTTATGTCCATTACTTATATTGAACTGATGCAGGTAATTACAGTATCTAGAGTCAGTTGTATGTTTGTATTAGTTTGGCATATTTACCTTCTAGCTTACACAACATATCAGAATAAATACTAAAAAGCAGCTACAAGAAACTTTCTGAACCCTAAGGCCCAACAGACATCAGCTATGAAATGCCTTTTTCCAAAGGACTGCCAGGAGCAGAAGGCTGGGCCACATTTCCCATAGATATGCTGAGGGAAAGGCTGCTCCAGGATTTTCACTGTTCTTATTCGATCACACAGTCCAGACTCCAATGACTTCTGGTTTTGAGAATATCCCAAAGAATAAAGCTCAGGTGAAGTCTGTCATTACATGAATCAAGCACCAAATGAATGATCTGTTACAGAAGTAACACATAAAAATAGCACCAATTTTGGCCATAAGTAGAAGAGTTATTACAGAGGACTGCACTGTGGCAACAAAGCAAAATCTTGTTTAGCCAATTTCACGTTAATCGAAATTTCACACTTACCTGCTTGCTCAGGAATTTCCCATCTTTGTATGCGACAAGACCATTTTCAGGAAAAACGTAGTCAAACTTTTCAACCACTACAACCAAACAAAAAAAGCAGTAATTTATAATTGCCCCTGTATTTCTAATGCAGAATTACCTTACATATCGAACAAGTTAAAATACAGCAAATAATAGATCATAAAACGTGAAAGATTCAGCAGTACAACATAGAGCACAAGATCAAAGGCGCTCTCATTTCTCTCCAAGATTAACACACACCTCAGATCACCTGAAGTCTTTCAGTCAGGTTACCCGTATTTTTGCTTAAAGGCTCCTCCTCTCCTGCAAATACATCTCTTTGCATTAAGTGTAAGGAAGTGACTGAACACCTCAAATACTTCACAAACCTAGCACGCAGCCTGCCTAGAGAGCAAATCAGATACTACTATTTTAGGTTTGTTTTCTCAGTAATCTACAGTAGCGATCAGAGTTGTGAGAATCTCACTACAACGCACGATGAGATGGCTTATTGGAGACCACTTGTAAGCCAAACAAATTCTGAGTTATCTGGGCACTACAGAAGGCTATTGGTGGCACTGATTAAAGACCATTAAAGACAGTCTTTTATACAGAAAAGGAAATGCCTCTCTAAGGACTAAAGCAAAAGTCCATCTCTGCATTGTAGCCCCACAGTTAACAAAGTCCAATCCTTCAGGGATGCACCTGACAATGGAGCAGCCTGCACAGGTATGTTAGCTACCTAATTCCACTGTAAAACAACAGTGTTAAACTGCTGAAGTTGTAAAATGTTATAATGCCTTCCTACGGTACTGTCACAAAGTCAGGATTTCACCATTAGTAACTATCCCTTAATAAGAGACTGAGATGTTGGTAAAATGCAAATGCAGGTTGCAGTTTCTAGATGCCTGTAAACGGGAAAAGTTTAAAGGAAGAAAGGAGGCGAATGAACCGGGTTCAGCCTACACTGACCCTACACTTCCTTGTGAGCAGCCCAGCGGCAGAGATTGCGTCAGCCGCTGTCCTTACCGTCATCGCCGAGCTGCTCCTTGATCTTGGCGAAATCCGAGCCCCCCACGACGCCCACCTTCACCTTCTGGCGCAGCGCCTGCACGAACGTGGCCATCTCCGCCGTGATTTTCTGGGTAACAAACCAAAACCAACAGATTTGTCAGTACTGACCAGCATCCCCTTTCCGCAGTCATTACTGCAAGCCACCACTACCGTGCAGAGCTTTAAGGGCGGAATTTTTTGCCTTAAACGCTACCGCGCGTCTGCACACCGAGCATCACGGAAACGGAGATCGGCTCTGTCCTCAGGGGCTGGTGGCCCTTCAGTGACAGCCCACGTCCGTGCCACAGCCCCGGCTGGCCGCACGAACGACCTCCCCCGGCGGGAAGCC
>NW_010200671.1:258-914 GCF_000695765.1 Mesitornis unicolor | reverse complement strand
AGGACCCACACTTGGCCTTGTTGAACCCCACACAATTGGCCTCAGCCCACGGATCCAGCCTGGCCAGAGGAGTTGGCCCAGATGGCCTTCAGAGGTGCCTTTCCACCTAAATTATGCTGTGATTTATGGGTAGAAAAGAAGGTTTGAGTCTTAGGTGTCTTAAATGTCATAAACCATTGGTTATTATGTCATCTCATTTTTGTTCCCCCTTCTTCAAGGCAGGAAAAAATGAGCCTGATGAAACCTCTGTAGAATATAAACAGAGCTGAAAAGGATTCTGAGCGATAGGGGTGCTGTAAAAATGTTGTTAAAGGGTTAATAATAAATAATGAAATCAATACAATAGTGAAAATAAATGCGATAATAAAAATAAATGTGATAAAGTTACAGTAAATGGGATAATTCTGTGAGAAATCTGTAGGTGAGGTTTGCACCAGGAGTGATGGAGGTTTTATTTAATTTAGTGGATTGCTTCACTTCCTGATGGGGATTTTCTTCTACGTATCCCCAAAAACTGGTGGGGTTGATTTTCCTGTTTGCCCCTTTTTGTCTCAGCGCTTTCTCATCAGTGCTGAATCGTTTTTACCTCCTAGGAGTCATTACCGTTTCTGGAGAGGATTATAAATTGCTGGGAGTGGATTTAGCAGAGCTGCCCG
>NW_010200671.1:0-242 GCF_000695765.1 Mesitornis unicolor | reverse complement strand
AGGAATGGAGAAGGAAATCCCAACCCTCTTCATAGCGGAGGTGGTGCTCACCTACATGGAAAGCAGCCGGTCAGTGGAGTCGTCCTCTGGTAGAGTGGTAAAATGGAAAGAAAGGTTGCTTTGTGTCCCATGAATGAAGCCTCAGCAGTGCTGTGGAGGTCCCAAACAGCTCCTTGCATCGTAACTGTGGTGTGGTCACAGAACCCCAGAGTATGAGGGGTTGGAAGGGCCCTGGAAAGCTC
>NW_010200670.1:395-712 GCF_000695765.1 Mesitornis unicolor | reverse complement strand
GTGGTGGCACAAAGACGGATGGGGCTGCAGGTGCAGATGGGGTTGGAGGTGGAGATGGCCAAGGGGATCGTGGTGGTGGTGGAGATGGCAGTGGTGGTGGCCACGGTGCTGGCCACGGCCAAGATGATGGCGATGGTCACATCGATGATGGCGATGGAGTTGCTGGTGGTGGTGATGATGGCAGCAGTGGCAGAGGTGCTGGTGCCAGTGTTGATGGCACTGGAGGTGCCAACAGCGCCGGTGGCCCCAGGCGTGGGTGAGCCCTTTGGTGCTGCACCCCTTGACTCAACAGCCCCAGCCCAGGGTTTCTCCCCTGA
>NW_010200670.1:0-242 GCF_000695765.1 Mesitornis unicolor | reverse complement strand
CCCGGCATCCTTCCTGCCCCGGCGTGGGGGGGACGGAGCCTCCTGTGCCCCCCCAACCAAATTCTTGGGTTCACCCCCCTACAGACTTTACCCTCTTGGTCCATGTCATGAGTTCGCCTGTTCCTAGCAGAGTGGGGGGGAGGGGAGCAGATATCCATCCCCCCAAATCTCCCCCACCCCGCGGTGAACCCAGGCACCGGGGCGCATTCCTGGGGGGTGAATCACCGGGAAGGGGGGGTGTC
>NW_010200669.1:3618-4969 GCF_000695765.1 Mesitornis unicolor | reverse complement strand
AAAAGCTCTGGATAGTGACGTTACATTTCAAAGAGAGGGAAAGAAGGGAAAAAAATTAGAAAAACAAAACTTTTCCTTTTCTGTCCTCCACCACCTCTAGCCTCATCCCCAAGGAAAACTTATTGGCCTGGGCGAAGTGGATCTGGTGGGGACCAGAGCCCGATACTGACCATTCTTTAATAGACAAAGAAATCCCAACCCAAACTGGGCTCTGTCACACCACGTCTCTCCGCCAAGCTCATTTCACTCCCTAAATCTGCGCTGCGGACACACAGGGGCAAAAGGATCTGCATAATTACAGCCACGACCGCTCCCCTTTTTAATAAACCGACTTAATTCCCTAATAAACGTCCCCTTCCCCCACCCTCTACTCTCCCCAGACCTCAACCCAAGGGAAAGGGGATCCGTGTCTTTTTACTGCGTTCCCTAAGTCTATAGATGAGCTCAGTTTGAAACGAGGTATTACAAGATTTCAGTGTTACAGACCCTTTATCTGAGCTACAGGCACTTTCAGATCCCCAGCCCCCACCTCCTCTCCTTTTTGTTGTCTCTTCTCCTCCCGGGGGCTATTTGACAAAGGCAGTGTGTTAACTAACATTTTTGTTTAACTCAGCAACTTCTTTTCAAAACATACTTAAACCTGATAGCAATCTCTTGTACCTTTATTCTTTCTTTCCTTTTTTTTTTTTTTTTTTTTTTCCCCGAGACGAAATTGTCTCTGAACCCATAGCGCTTGGCTATTATTAATTATTTCTTTCTTTGCAGGTATCAGGTATACAAATCTATTGTTAATTTACAACGCGCGCCCCCGGACCCCTCCACACCCCCGGTCTATCAAAGACATTCCGGTACAGACTAAAAAGGGCTCGGGGGGGGAGTGGGGGGATGGAAAGAAAACAAAACTCCTCGATCTGATTCCTGGAAAGTTTTGTTCGTAAAATAAATAAAACAAAAATAATACATTGCATTTCAATTCTGTCCTTTCTACCCCAGATTTGGCATTCACCTACTAAAAGTGCGTGTAATGAGCAGTGACCTCAGAGAAAAATCACAGCCGAATAGTAGAGACATCTCGCAAGGATTTGGAGCTAAATAGTGCCGTTCCCGGCCGGCTTTTTGCTGATGTTGTTGCTGCTGTTATTTTGGCTGGAGTCGCACAAAACCGCGCACCCAGACGTTACTATAAATAAAAGCCTTCCAGGTCTAAGTCTGCTGCCGGCGTTTCCTCCGGAGCCTTAACAGCCCTTTTGCAGCTCCTTTCTTGGGCAGATCGCGGGGATTAAATGCCCTGAACTTGAGCTCCTGGCCTTGGATGGGAAGGGAAAGAAAGAGGGAGGGAGGGAGGGGGAGA
>NW_010200669.1:3332-3579 GCF_000695765.1 Mesitornis unicolor | reverse complement strand
GAAGAAGAGAAGAGGAAGAGGAGGAGAGAGAGAGAGAGAGAGAGAGAGAGAGAGAAAGGAGAGGGTGAAAGAGGCAGGCGCCCTCTGGGCTTTCAGAGGTCAGCGCTTTGACAGTGCTCTGACCTCCCTCCCCTCCCGGCAACCACCCCAGTGTTTATAAACAAAAACAGTCAGGACTAGCCCCAAACAATAGCAATTCACCAACTTCACAGGCACTTCACTAGCTCTTATGCAAATCAAGGAAAAC
>NW_010200669.1:633-3291 GCF_000695765.1 Mesitornis unicolor | reverse complement strand
CCCCCATCCCCAGTCCCCTCAAGAAAGCCCAAGAGCATATTTCCAGCAGTGATATATCCAAGGGAAAAATTTTACATTCTCTCCTGGAAAAGGACAAAAAGGGTCTTCAGAAATAAAGCGGTTCTGGTAGAAAGGCAGACAAAAAGGACAAAAAGGAGAAAAAGGCGATAAAACTACCAATCTTACTGCAGAAAGAGGAAAGTTATGAAATATTTATACCTAAATTCAACAATCCACACTGCCAATAAAGCAGGAATCTTTGTTGTGTAGACAATATGCTAAAGTAGCTCTGCGACAAACAGCGATTATAAAGCAACCAGGAAAAGTTATTTTCGCCCAAGGAGCCAAGTTTTCAAAGAAAACGTGTGGATTTTACAGCTAAATAAAAGCCACCACCTCTGTGTTATCCGTAAAAACTACACATAAATTAAAGCACCGCTAAAAGAGAAAAAACCTTCCAGCAAGCAAGCAGCACATCTGATCTGACTTACAAAAAACTATAATTAAAACCATCTTTAATTACAAAAAGCAGCAGGCGAAAACTAAATGAATCAATGGTTTCCCCCCAAAATGCTGTCCGCCAAGGTATAGAAATGATAGTTCTATAGTCCTGCATTAAAGCGTAACTGAAACTCCATAGTTCAGGAATTGATTACGCGACAAGGAAAAAAAAAACGTAAAAGAAAAAAAAAGATCCTAATGATTTTCAAACTTTTGTTTAAAAATTATGAAGATCAGAAAATGTAGGAGGAAAAGTTAAAGGAAATATACCTTAAGAGAAAAAAGACCATCTCCTTTTCTTCTTTGTCTATCAGTCTCCAGTTAAAGCATATGGAAAATGTTTTCAAAATGCCTAGATTTGGCACATTGTCATTGCAAAGAGAGAAGCACAGTGATGCTGTTATAGAAAATGGGAAATAAATTCAGGATTGGGTGCTGCCTCCTTCAATGCGGATTTATCTAAGTTTAATTTAATATTCCGCAATCACTGTATGATCGCATATAATTCACCAAGATTTTTAAGGGCTTTGCCTAAATATATTGACCACAGGCACAAAGTAATCTAATCAGATTATTTCCTTTTTTTATTTGTGTTTATTTTTATCATTAGAAACACTTTAAATTGCAATTGTAAATAATAGAAAAGATGGAATATTAGGTCTGGGGTGAACAAGCGCTCAGAGAAGGCATTAGCTTTATTAAGATCATTCTGAACGTAAAATCAAAAAGCACAAAATGGTTGTTTGTAAAACACTAAACCTTTAATCGATTTATTGGCATTCCGATCGATTAGATAAACGGAAATCTATAGTAAACATAAAAGCATTTAAAATATTTTTCTCTCATTTATAAACAAAACTTTTCTTTTCAGTAGAAAAAAATGATTATCAAACGACTAACAGGAAATGCTTCAGATATCAAATTACGATAATAAAATTATTTCCACATGGAAAGGGATAATGACAATGATGATAGTAATTATGATAATGAATAATTCAACAGCCCTTTGACATATATGGAAGAGCCTGGTTCAAAAACAGCTTTTGAAGGGGGCTACTTTTAGGGGATTTTTTATAATTAAATTGAATTTTGAGGCTGAAATGCTTAGATCAAGTGACAGTTTAGCTGCAAGTACGAAAGTTGTGTTAATTTTTTCCTGCATTTTTAGGCGGGAGCGTTCACTTCGACATTGCCCTTTAAATTAAGTTACCAGTTATTAGCAGAAAATAAGTATGTAGATATATAAGCTTCCCCATAAATTGTGGGGAAATGATCGTGTCTTCACTCCAGGACGGTGGGGATAGGGAGCCTTTACCTTATAATTTAAACGATTCGCCTGGCTCGCAGTGTACCTTCCAGATTACAGAAAAATTCTGCAAGCAATAATGTATTTGATCATTTAAGTGAAAGAACACAATTTATTTAGGGGTGGAGGGTGGGGAACTGCAAGCCGGAGAAATGCAGCAACCAGAGCTTGTGGCATTCTGGCTGCGCGAAGAGGAAGTGTTGCTGTAACTGGTATTATGTTTATTTGATAAAGAAAATCAATGAAAGTGGCTGTAAAGTAGTTAGTGAGGCGTGTGTTTGGGACTCAGGTTGAATAGTGACTCCAGCGGGCTGGTCGATGAGCTCTAAGAGCTCTGGAAATCTAACCTAACCCTCAGAGTGAGCTCTCTCTCTCACTCAGTGCTGCACCTTCCCTGGGCTGGGAGATTTCAGTCCTTGTCTCCTCCCTCCGTCTCCTTCCTTCTCTCCCCATATCCCTCCCTCTGTCCCTCCTTCCCTCTCTCCTTCCAGTTTTCCGCTCCTGCCTTCCTTCTTCCCATCCGCTCCAACAATTCCCTCTCCCAGGTTTATTTGCTCCCCCTAATTTCTCCCATTCTCCTTCCCTCTCTATTGCATTCTCTCTTTCCATCTCTGCCGTAGCTGCTCCCTCCCTATCCAGATGGTCCTCTAAGTTTTCCTGTACTTCTGGAGCCTTCCTCCTCCTCTAATTATCTTCCTGTCCTCTTAGATCTCTGTTTTCCTAAGTTTTCTTCCAGCCTTTTTCGCATCTGTCTTCACCAGCCAAATTTATCCCTTATTTTGGATTGGTTCCCCCGGACTTGTGCTATATTAGTAATTATCTCTACTCAATTCCCTTTCACACACCCCCAT
>NW_010200669.1:0-611 GCF_000695765.1 Mesitornis unicolor | reverse complement strand
CTTTCCTCAGTTGGTATATTTTAAATATTGGCTAATCTTCGGTGGTGCTTTATTTTAGACATTCTGCAGCTATTTCCCCCTTTTCTCCCGCTAATCTTCATTCCCTTTAATTTACAACAGAAATGTTTCTCCTCCTCCTTCTCATTTCCTACTTTACAATTTCCTTTGAGGTTTCTAAAAAGTAGTATATCCCTTGCATTCCCCTACCCCCATGCCTTTCACTGTTTCTCTTCAGCTGTTTTATTTACCCAGTTGCTAGCGGAATATTTCTTTCCTTAACAAGTTTATCTCCCTGTCTTTCAGTCCCAGCCTATAAAAAATAAAGAGCAAAGAAGAAAAAAAAAAAGTAAAAAAAAAAGTTGAGCTTGTGGCTCTTTTCTACGAAGTAACTTGGTTTCAAACTTCTGGTTTGGATTATGTGTCATTATCTTTTTTTCCCTTATCGCATACCCCGTTGCCCTCCACAGCCCCCCTTCGCTAATAACATCTTTAGTGTGGTCAGTGTTAAATATGGCAGATCTCTGAAAAATGCTTCCTCTCCAGCTCTCCGCTGGAATTCATTACTCGCTCCGCGCTTCCCACCGCGCGGAGCCCCGCTGAACCCCCGCGCC
>NW_010200668.1:0-5781 GCF_000695765.1 Mesitornis unicolor | reverse complement strand
TATATATACTTATATATGTATATATATGTATATATACTTATTAGGCAGGTATGATTTTGGCATATGAAGACTGAATAAATCAATTTTATAGTCACCCATCGATCCCCATCAGGGGCAGGTAGGGTGCCAGTAGCCAAGTTCACCAAATACTGTAGGGGGTAGCCTATATTAACGTCCTATTTTTCTTTCTTTTTTTAACTTGATCTGTGCTTTTCAACAATATTTCTGCTTGTTTTACTCCCATTGGATGTTTTATAATGGTGGTTTTTTTGCCAGTAGCTGTACCCCAGCACACTGGAATTTACTACAACACTGGGGAGCATGCTTGAACCGCAGGGGCTCCCCAAAAGTTTGTCAGGATCCATACAAAGAAATAAACATATTATTTGTACATAAATTGACACAGAACCATGACAGACTTTATCTCACTAAGTCACCTCATTGACCTCATCAGTCTGAGAGTGGAGTTTTGACCAAAACTCTGTCCCTTATATTCAGACCTTACTTTCCCTTTTTTGCTTGACCTCATTACTTGTTAGGGGTTTTTTTGGTTTATGGGTCTATGGCTCCAGCAGACAGCTCCTAAGACCAAGACTTTCAGCAGCCTCCAAGCTCCTATTTAACCTGCAGGGAAAAGGCAATGACCGAAACGTCAGATCAGGCTGAGTCTGGGGGACGATGGCCATGCTTGTCTTGTAGACATCCTGACAACACGTCCTAGGGCAATCAGTTCATGCTTTTCAACCCAAAACCAAAAGCTACTAAAGCGAATTTCCAAAGACAGAAGTGCCTGAAAGCTGGTTTTAGGGAAAAATTGCTCTCTTTAGGCACAGAACAGCAGACTCAGGAGAAGCAGCTCTGCCTTCCCAGCACAGCCCATACCACACGCTGCTCGTATCCATCCTACAAAGAGGTGGTTGCCAAGCACACGAGTAAGATATCAGCCACAAGCCTGATTTTCAATTCTTATCACGACCATTAGTTACTAAATAACATCAAGCAACTTATTCAAAATGTTTGGCTCAGTCGCTGTGGGCTGCGGATGGAGCACAGAGCTCAGGGTGGCTTCTCCTGGAGATCACTATGGCTGATTAGTCCCCTAATTCCTGCAATTATTAACCTTAATGCAATCCCGCTCTCTAATAGCTGCAGAGCTATTGATTTTTAATTGTTTTGTTTGTGCCTCGGACTGATTAATACCGATTCTGAAAGGCACGCACAGCAGGAAGAGGCGTTTGTCATTTGCAAATTAACATGGAAACCAAATGAAGGCAGTCAGGAGCCGAGGGAGCTGCCGAGAGCATCCGTGGACACCTCACCGTGAGCATCCCCATCCCCGGCAGCTGGGGACCACTAAAGGCTCTGCCTGAAGGGAAGATGAGAGATGAAGAGCAAGAAAAGATCTCACATCTCACTTGTCACAGCACAGTTTATACCTCCTGTTAGGACCCTGGGTACCACTGGACTGGATCATCTTTAAGGTCCCTTCCAACCCAACCTATGATTCCAGCAGAGCAAACACAGAAAGAGAGGCGAGAGGCCCAATGCCCAAGATTACCCAATTTGTCATAATTCTCTCTATTTTTTAATTATATTTTATAGAAGGCATTTAGAATAATTTTGCCTAAAATATATACATAGAAACAACTAGATAAGTTGGGGTTTTTATGTCTCTTGTTCAATTTTGCTGTGATTTGTGCTCGTTTCAGACATAGAATCGTTTGGTTGGAAAAGACCTTTAAGATCATCGAGTCCAACTGTAATGGGAACCATTGTGTCCAACCAACATGGGAAGCTGAGGGGCAGCCCTGAGATGCTGAGGGGTCACTGTGCATGAAAAGCCTTCTTCAACATCAGTCCAGGAAATCAAAAGAAGTGAACTTACTGCCACCAAGTTTGCATTATCAGATCACAGAGCATCTAAGCTACACCTAACGTGAAAAAAGATGAATTCTTCTTTGTTACTTATCTAAGATAAATCCAAGATATTCAACATGTAGAGGCTATACCTTTGCACACAGGTTGTGCCCATGGCACGGTTCACTCCCAGCTGGGCATTGCCCTATGCATCCAAAAAACCTGAAATTCATCCTAAATGAGAGTGGCGGTGGAGATGCCACAGCCCCTTAGCCTCTATAATTTCAGATCTGCTTATTTTTCCTCATTTCTAACAAATCCACACTACTACTCACTTTCCAGCTGACCAAAATAAGGCATGTGATGAAAAGCAGGAGCTACTTTAGTTGGCTTTTCAAAGCAGGATCCTTCTGGCATTTTCTGTTGGAGATGCAGTCCCTGTAACTTGCTTGGAGGAATAAATGGTCTGGTCATAAGACATCAGTGAAACTAAAAACCTTCTAACTTTACAAAGTGGAGATGAAATTTAAAAACTCTTCTGCAGTAATAGCTGGCAAATTACTATACATTAAGCAAAACTTTTTAATCCCTGGAATTCAGGAATTAATTTTATTTGTCATACTTATAAGATTAAATAAAATGCGTTTTATGCTCCCCATAGATATGAATTACTGCGTGTTGCATTTTGACATTTCACTCAAGAACATATTAATATAGAGAAGTTCGGGTCAGATACGATTTCCCTGCTGTCTCTGTAGATGAAATGGGTCGCTCACCACATACAAGTGAATTCCTGGATTCAGTAAACCAGGTTTTTCCTCCTTTTCCACTTCATGGGGTGCAGGGGGGCACCCGCAGCACCCTCGGCCAGAGCCTGCCCAAGTGCGGTCTCCACAGCTATAGCAGAAAATTCCCCTGGGGCCAAGCAAGACGCTGCTTTTTGGACATCCCAAACCTCTTGGCTCGGCTCCTCAGAGGCACTTAAGAGCCAGCTTCAGTGACTGCAACAGATCCATTTAGAGTTGGTGTTGCCCCTCTTTGGGAGCTGCTCTTCTGCACTGATGCAGCCAGGCCGGTGCCTTGCTGAGCCACTCTGCCCTGGTTCCCCAAGGGTTTTCACCTAATGGAAGTCTGGGCATTGGCCAATCGCTGCTTTTCTAGCAATTTTCCTGCAGAAACCAGAGACATAAAGTGACAGCGATGGAAGAAGAGCAGACGTTGATGGGAGGACTGGAGCAGATATTTGGGACCGCTCCATCCCTGCTTTATCCCCACGTTCAAACTCAAGCCTCCCAGGCCTCTCTATTTCATGCCATGATTAATGAAGATCATGTGAATTATCCACCTTGAACCCACTAAATGCAACAAAAATTGTGTTTCTAACGACCCTTTGTTATGATGTGCACCTTTTGACATAAATCATTAAAAAAACCAAACCATCTCGTGGTGTGGGCAGAACAAATACAGCAACCGCAGCACTGCTAGTGCCCAGGCAACCTTGCACACCATAAAGGGGAGAAAAAGCCCCAAAATTAACATTCTTTCATTAACAAAACCTTCCTTAAAACTAGCTTTTACCCTAAACGCATGTTTTTCAGCCATCCCACTGAATAGGTGGAGGTTGACTTTAACCACAGAGCTTCTCTCACCATCAAAATAAAGCACTAGAAAGCCCCCACACCATGGGGACTGCCCCCACATGCTGGGAGGAGAAGATGCCAAGGATGGGATATCTGAATCCATGGACTGAGGCAAATTGGATGAGCTTCAACAAGGCCAAGGGCCGGGTCCTGCACTTGGGTCGCAATAACCCCATGGACGCTGCAGGGGACGAGTGGCTGGAAAGGACCTGGGGTGTTGGTGGCAGCAATGCCCATGAGCCAGCAATGTGCCCTTGAGCCAAGAAGGCCAACGCCATCCTGGGCTGGATGAGAAGGGGTGGTTGTAGGGCAGAGAGGTTCTCCTGCCCCTCTGCTCTGCCCTGCTCACACCACAGCTGCAATCTTGTGTCCAGTGCTGGCCCCAGGAGGAAGGAGCCAGGCTCTGCTCTGGGATGGCCAATGCCAGCACAAGGGGCAATGGTCCCAAGCTGGAGCACAGGAGGTTCAAGCTGAAGATGAGGTCAAACTTTGTGAGTGTGAGGGTTCTGGAGCATGGCCCAGGCTGCCCAGAGAGGTTGTGGAGTGTCCTTGTGTGGAGACACCCAAAGCCCTGGCCGTGTTCCTGTGTGACTGCTCTGGTGCTCCTGCTGTGGCAGGGGTTGCACTGGGGGAGCTTTCCAGGTCCCTTCCAACTCCTCACATCCTGGGATTCTGTGATCTCACAAAGGCTTCATTTGAAATAATGGGTTTATTAAAGGAAACCACGTCCCCAAGCAACGGTTTAGTAAAACACAATGATTTTTCTACAAGGTGGAAGCTCGGCTTTGCTGGAAGATGCTACAAGGAAACAGGGGTTTGGGGATACACTGATTTTGTGGGTACGCAGAGTTGTTCCAGCTGTACAGAAGCTACATGCTGCTATAATTCTACTTTTTTAACTGGAAGTCTTTCATAAAATTAAGTATGTTAAAATAATAAACAGATATTCATTCTGCAATAAGTTGTAAACACAGCAGTGTAAATATTAATCATCATGCAAACATCCCAGCAAGCCTTGGGTTTCATAAACACATTCAAAACAGGGCAATTTTTGCTTCAGATCACATATTTTGCCAGCTGGGCGTTAATTTGAGAAGCTCTACTTTAGCACTTTACTGAGCTATCTGTTTATATCAGGATAAAACAAATAGTGTGAGGGGAGAAAAGGAAAAATATCATTTCAAACCATTTCCCTCTAAGTGATGCCAGCTGCTTCCCAACTGCGATTTTAGCACACGCCAGCCCAGGGATTTCCAATATAATATATATATCTATAAATATATATATATATGTATGAAATATAGATATGAAATATATATTATTACTTATTTCTTAGGTCTGCCATGCACCCACCCCACTCTATAGAGTATTAATCAATTATGGCAGAAGGTGGGTTGAAAACTGAAGCCATACTCTTATTTTTATATATTTACATACAGTACAATGTTTTTGCTCTCGGAAGCTCAAGAAGATAACTCAGACTTACCACACAGCAAAATTGTACTCAAAAACAACGAGTTTAATACTTGAATTGATGGCAAATATTTGGTGTGATGGAAAACGAAGCAGCTGAGCAAGCAGATTTCTCTGGCTTTTACAGGGTAATAACTTAGCGATATTTACTTCCACACTAAACCCAGATGAATTATTTCACCAGAAGTAGCTTGCAAAATAAAAATTACATCTTACAAATGCCAAAATTTGTAATTTCCAATGAAATCTTAGCAGCATATTTTTAGTTTTCACTTGAGAAGGGGGCACTTGTGGTCGCTGCAGCAGGGCAAACCTTTACCAACCTCCCTGCCTTTCCTCCTCCTTTTATTTTTGATACTGAGCAATGAAACTCAAACCACCTCAAGTTTAAATATTTATGCTTTCAGCTGAAGCATAACAGCTTTCCTGTGATGTTTTGTTTTATATTCCTCCTGTATGTTTAAAGGCAGAAGGCTAAATAACTGTTGCTATATATTACAGCTGCTAATGGTTTTATGTGTGCTGCGCCCTGCCGGGTTCTGCAGTTAAATGTGATGTATAAATTTGCAGGTGATATTATAATTTGCCAATGTTTCAGAGAAACAAGGCTAAAACAGGAAAAAAGTAAAAATATATATTTATATATATACTTGCCCTGACCCTTATGAGCATCCAGTCACACCCAGTATCCCAGACACGGGATAGAAACAGCTTTTCTCTCTGACCTAGAAAGGGGAAAAAATAATAATTTCCGTATAAATTATACATAATATAAAATTATATACATTTTATAAATTATATATAATACAAA
>NW_010200667.1:0-14995 GCF_000695765.1 Mesitornis unicolor | reverse complement strand
CGTTCTGTGATTCTGTGATTCTGTAAAAAGAATTAGGAGTTGGCATTTAAAATGGCATATCTGACAGTCCCATTCTAATTACACAGATGCAGCAAATATCTTTGTTAAGATAAAATCTGCTTTTCCTGTGACTTGCACAGCACAAGTTGCAATAAATAACTAAGTTGTAAGACAACTGGGCAATAATGAAATATTCTGTTGTTTCAGTTTGCTGTTCCTTAACCTCTAAGTGTCCCAGCTTTTTTGTACTCTGAGGCACAGGTATTAAGAAGAGGCAAGTCAACCAAGTTAATTTTATTTAACTCGTTCATATCTGTACTAAGAAGTGGAGTCTAACCTTAAAACTGAAATGGGTACAGTTAAAAATGAAGCCACATTCTCTTTTGAAGTGACAAGACATTCTCATGTCAGGTTCAAGTTTTAAGGGACTAGATTCATGCACAAGCTACCACCAAGAGAAACAGCTAAATCCAGGATCTCCCTGAAACACAAACTCTCCAAGTTCTGCACTTACAGTATTACTCTATTTTTGCAGAGAAAATGTATAAAGAAATTCTTGTATTTCAGGATAACTGAAAATCCTAACACCAGAGCGGGGAGTGAGCTCCATCTCTTTCCAAAGAAACCCTGTGAAGTGATTACAGTCTCCCATCTTGTTTTTCCCTATAATTTGGTCATATTTCACTTGATCTTTTAATTAAGTTTTCATAAAGAAAATCTAATGGAAACATCAATTACCATAAAACCTAGCTACATATAATTGAACTGGCATTCAATAGTAAAAAGAACTACTTTTATTTACATTTCAAAAATGTCTCTGGTCTACATCCTCTTTCTTATTTTCCAGAAGAAAAGGTAGGGACTGCTGACAATACTGCAGGAGGGCAGCATCAGGAGGCAGAATTAATTACCCACTGGAGAAGAATCATTAAACTGAGCACTAATAGAGTAACTGTGAGAAGGAAAGAAACCAGTTGTGATAGGTTCTAATAAAGCACCAGGAACCAGGAATGAAGCACAAAACAGCTCAGAGGTGACTGGAGCTCTGAATTACTCACTACCCACTCTGTACCATTCACAGCTGTATGCAGTAAGAAAATAGTAAAACCACAGTATTTTGCCTGTAAAATTTCACAACCCATTGCAAAGCACAAATGCTGAATACAGGTTTGGTTATGCAGATAAGGTTGGAAAGAAGGCTCTATTCTAGCAAAATGCTACTCTTCCAGCCACCAAAAAGACAACCTCCTTAATAGCAAAATTCCCTTCCTTATACTCATGACCTACCACAGTAGCATAACAGCCAGAAAAACTTCCTGCAGGCTGTGCTTCCAATGCAGTGCATGCTTTCAGCAATTCAAATGTCTACTGCTCATCACCTTCAGGTGCAGCATGAACCACCTTTCAAATACTGTCAAGTTCATGTCCACATTCGTCTGCTCACTTCGAGTTGACACTGCTCTACTTTCTTGGGTTAAAGGACTTTTTAATTGCTAAGACATACAGACCTTTTGAGTTGGGTTTCAATATATCGTATCAGAAAACCTAACATTAGGTATAAATTAGCAAATGCATTTAGTAGCAAAGTCCTTCAGCAATTTGTGTGCCAATTGCTTGTAAGGAACAGAAAAGGCTCGTGGGAGTAATTGAAGAACAAGCCTAGTCAGTGATACAGCATGTCAGATCACATTCTGGAAGTTAAGTCTACATTACTCCACTGAGATACACCTTCAAAATGCTTTATAGAGTTAAGCTGATTTTAGGCAATCTTATTTTTCTGTGCAATGACAAGTATGTGACAATTTGTATACATGGGTTTGCGCTTCCAGTTAAGTAGAATTACCTACGGTTACAAAGCCAAGTGGGAGTTACATAATTGCCATTAACTGTACTTTGATAACAAATAATTTACCAGCATTTCAGTAAGATTTGCACATCAGGCTTCCCTGAGCCCAGGCTTCTCCCGCTAGTGCCTCCAACAGCACTGCCTGTCTAAAGGCCAAACTCACGGCAAGGAGGAACAGAAAAGAGATCTGACTGCAGAGGAAATTATCAGAGAAACTGAAAATCAAACTGTGAAGTCCCTTCACACAAATTGTAGTGTTGACAGGTTATAACTGATATGATTAAAGATCATTATTTGTTTTTAGTTAGTCAAAGTGTGCCTTTCAAAAATGGAAGCAAACATCAGCCTCACCTTATAGAAGAAAAAAGGAGGCATAAAGTATCACAGTCACTTTAACATCAAGTGGCCAAGAAGTGACAAATCCAAATATTACAGATTGGTCTTATGTTCACTGAGTAGAAGACGGTGCATCAGACAGCTGAGGACTCACAACGTGCAAGTCAGGCCTTTCAACACTACATCAGACATTTTCATATCGCAGTATGTATTGTTCATATTACAGTCAGAAAATCTGAGTGGCAAAGTAAAACAACTGTATGCATGCATTTAACTTATTTTAACATAAGGCTTGCTGTAATTCAGCCTTGAGACTACAAAACTGCCTAACACAAAAATCTTCAAGTTATGGCAAGATGAGTTCAAGGCTATGTGTCTCTAACTCTTTGTATCAGCATGAAATAATGTTCCTTTCTTGCTAGCACAAGAACACAGTAGTGTCCTTGCTACTATTGCTTCTACAGCACACAAGCAAACTGTGGGTTCCAGCTCCTAGGACAGGTAACCCAAGCTGGTATTTGCACTGGTAAAAATCTACCGTGACTTACAAAACCGATGGCTACCAACCCTCTGACAGGACAAATCTGCAGAGTACAGAACACGCAGAACAACTGTGAAAGTGAAATGCAGCAGAACAGACACTTCTCATTCTATTATTGCTTCA
Organism: Mesitornis unicolor; assembly: GCF_000695765.1. Classification (NCBI taxonomy): domain Eukaryota; kingdom Metazoa; phylum Chordata; class Aves; order Mesitornithiformes; family Mesitornithidae; genus Mesitornis; species Mesitornis unicolor. The sequence goes on along the minus strand of NW_010200667.1, from coordinate 12,149 downwards.
GGGACGTATGTATTTTAGTGACTGATAATGCATGACAAATAGAAATCCAAACCAAAGAACACGCAGAGCAACTGTGAAAAGGAGACACTGCAGACCAGGCACTTCTCAACCTATTATTTCCTATTATTGCTTTAGGGATACGTGTATTTTAGTGCTGATAACGTACAACAAATAGCAATCCAAAGAGAGCCATACATTGCTTCTGGATGATTCAGCTACACTGGGAAGATATCTGTACAAGACTGAGAAGTGTGCACACAGGCATTTTTATGTTTTACTACAACTAACTGAATCATTTGCTTTAAGCAAGAAAAAGAGCATTGCTGTAAGCAAAATAACACTGAAGATGAATATAAGCATTTGCAAAGAAATACAATGTGCATCATCCTCAACTATCATCTTAAAAGTCTAACAAACTTCTCTAACAAACCTGCCTAAATTTGTATTTTTCAGTTGTAGCTCAGTATGACATCCATATCTACCCTGCAAACAATTTTATATCAACCTACAATTGCCTAAAGAACAGATTCATTTCCTGTAATTTACTGTATTAATTAGTAGTTTAATCAAGAACATAAGGTAAAGAAATTAATGTTGCTGTCAAGTTAGTGGATTCACATTGGCTTAAATCTGGTGAAAGAGTGCTAAGTCAGGCCTCTCGAACTTCTCTTTCTTACTCATTGTTGCAACACAGATGAAAACTACTTACCCTGTGCAGGTGTTAAGACCATACAAGTCCACATTAACTAAGCCGAGAAACATACATCCCTACTTGATAAAAATTGACTGAAAAAGAAAGATTTGAGCCAAGAACTATATATTACTTGACTAAAAAAAAAAAAAAAAAAGGCAGAAAGAACAGCTCCATACCCCAAAGCCGTTTTCTGTATCTTCTCCTGCCCTCCAGAGCACAGCCATGGTGTCCTTGTTGCACAGCCACCTTCAAACACTTTTTTCTCACCTCAAAAATACAAACAACTACTGAAAATATCCACTCATACAATTTTATTTCATTACTCAATTCTTCCTGTGCACGCACACACACAGGTTCTCCTGATGTCTGAAATTCTACTTCCCCAGCAAGACTGTCTAGGAGGCCTGGACCTGACATTCCCTCTCACCAACATGGGCCAAGAAAGACAAGCATGGCAGACGAGTTACTGAAGTTCAAGTAGTGCTAATTTTAGCACTCACACTACCAGTTCCCCTTCCTTTGCACCAGTGCAAGGAGCATGGTTTCCCTATATCCCAGTCCAAATGAAGCTCCGTCACAAAAGAAACTTGGGGAGAAGAAGCCATTGCAGCTAGACAAATTGAAAAACTGAATAGTCTGACTGTAACAAAGTGATCCATAAAAAGTCCCCATCACATCCAGCATGCAGAGTTTCACTTCATGTATCCAGGAAAGCTTGAGACAGGGGGCTCACAGGCAGGCCAGGCTCACCCTCATCCAGCCGCACACAGCCATAGGGACTTACACCTCAGCAACTCATCCAAAACAGTCACACAAGCACACACAAATCCATCCTCATGGATGAAGGATGCAAGGGAGTGTACAACCATGAGCAGAGGCTCTGCTAAGCCAGCCAGAAACAGGTTAAGATTCCATGTAAGGAAAATCAGAAAACAGCACACAGTTTCGGAGAAGTTTCACCACTACAGGGTGAATTACTGAGAATTATAACTTCTGAATAGACTAAACATAAATATTCTAAGCAGGTGGCTCAGATCTTGCTAAAGATACAAGGTTATTATAGAAGGGACAGGCCTGCTGGTCTTGAGTTATGAGTGAAAACCTCCTCTTGCACTGCTGCGTTTTAAAGCTCAGAGCACTGTTTCCTTCTATGCAAGGGAACACTCCACTTCTAAGAGGATAATGATTAATCGCCCAGATAGTACTTGGGTGTCAGGCAAAGCAATTAACTTTGAATCAGGGAGAGGCCCTGCAGACTGATACAACAGACAGCTTTTGACTCCAGGGAAGGAAGATTCAGAAGCAGGTGGGAACAGGCAGAATCAAAGCCAAAACACAAAGCTGCATCTTTTCTTACTTTAAAGTTACCATCAGCAGACGCAAAAGAAAGCAAAACAATAACAGAGCTTGACCTAAAAATTATGCCTTGAAACTACAGCTTTTTCAGAAGCATACATGCTGTTGAGCATTATAATATTTTGTTTACTCTAGCTAATAAACTGCAGGCTAGGGTCAGGGAGAAGAGGGAAGCCCTAAACCTGCAAGAATGCTGAGAGGTAATCACATAGAGCATACAAGTGTAGGCAACTATTGTGCCATGGCCAAAAGTGAGATTTTAAAAATCAGAATGATAGAATGTGTTGGGTTGGAAAGGACCTTTAAAGCTCATGCAGTCCAACCCCCCTGCAGTGAACAGGGACAATGTTACCAGAGCAGGTTGCTCAGAGCCCCATCAAGCCTGACCTTGAATATCTCCAGGGTGGGACCTCCACCTCTCTGGGCAACCTGTTCCAGTGATCTACCACCTTCATGGTGAAGAACTTTTTCCTACTATCCTACCTAAATTTACCCGTTTCTAGTTTAAAACCATTACCCCTTGTCATATTGCTATATGACCTTGTAAACAGTTCTTCCCCAGCTTTCTTACAGGCACCTTAATAAATAAAAGCTTCTCATCCAAGCTTTCATGAATTTGGTAAAGCAAATTCCCACTTAACTATAAAATAAATTGGCATTATTTGTGTATTGCTGTACTCAATGTGTGCTCACATTTCAGCTATATGCATCAGTGATTTTTTCCAGGAACATGCCAGTCAATCATTACAAGAGAAAGAATCTGCATTCTGTGCCTTATTTCTCCTCCTGCCCAAGAACGATATACAGCACAAAATCAGACCCCCTGTATTCAGCTCAAAATACTACTACAGGGATTGAATTCTTGGGCTAAAACATCATGAATGCCTATGTAGAACATTTAGTCTTTTCCACTCATTTCTTCAAGATCCTGAAATTGTCCGGGTGGCTTTGGCTTTCCATTTGTACCAACCTCTTCCCATGTGAACTGGACTGGTGAGGTCAGCAGTGCCTATGATTAATGCAGGAGCAGGGAGCCTACCAGGCAAGAGACTTCGCTGCTGAGCTCCACAGTGCATAAAACCAGACTTACCTTTTCCCCTCAGACAGATTCCCCATTCCCGTGCTGACATAGCTACTACTGACCTCAACAGTCCAATAATCAAGGACCTGTGAACAAACAAAAAAGGTCACATATGCAAACATTAGCTGAAGTGCATGTTTAAAGTACACACAGCATTGGTCTAACCAGCACTTCCTCAATGCTCACTGTGCCCTACTTCATCTCTTACTACACTGCCTTTCTCGGGTGTTAGACCCTCCCAGGGATCCATCATAGCTCCAACCAACAACCCTAAAAAAATTAACCAACCAAATCAAGAGAGCAAGTACTTTGATTTTATCTCCTTAACCTCACAGCTTGAACAAAACTTCCTACGTGAGCAGCTACAAACAGGAAATTAAGTTAAAAATAAGTTAGACAGAGTAAGTACAAATACAGCTAGGAATAACAAATACAGAATGACTTGAAACTTAATCACACAAAAATGCTATGAGAAGCAGTGTTTCTCTCCTACTGTCACACATTGTACAAGTGGATTCTGAACAGTTACTAGCTCTGACTCAAGGCATCTTACTTTGGGATCCTGATACACCACCTCCACCAACTACACTGGAACTCGGGCTCTCAGCGCTCCCTGTTCCCAGCTGCACTCCAGCTGGATGCTCAAACAGGCAGCAAAAACACTCCCTGCCTCCAACACTTCATGCAGGCTCTGTGCTTCAGTTATCTTTCTAGATTTCTGAAGTTGCTCCAGCCTCACTGTCAAAGCTTTCATCAATATATTTAGTTATCTACCAGTTTTCCTATAGAAAGCACAGGAATAAGTAATTTATTAAGCATATTTATCCACTTCAATTCATAGCTTTTGCTTCCAGCTTTCTCTGGGCACCTTTAAGACAGTAGCGGTAGAAATTCCAGCCAGGAAAAGAGATCTCAGAAATAAAAATGTTGTGAGTAATAAAAGATAAAGGGTCTAGGCTATTCATAGGATTTGTAGATAGATCGTTCAAGGCTTTGTAGGGTTTCTATGCCATTCTGGCTCAGAATGAGTATTTGGGAGAAGAAACATGAGATAATTTCTTACAAGCAATCAGAAATTAAAGACCACCTTCCACTGGCATGTGCCAGTGATTGCTTCAGCAGACATTTCTCTCACAGCAGCACTGACAGGAACACGTCCCCATTTTACAAGAGCACACAACTCACAGCACGGGCAATGCAATGCACGTGACACTACACTGGCTCTTCAGTTCCTTTCAACTTGAAACAAATCTTCCTGGGTTTCCATAATAGGACAGGAAAGTAGAAGAGTTGCGGCTAAGGACAAAGACATCCCTAATTCTTCCTTCCAGCTAGTGGAAAATAATCTTCATTTCTCAAAGTAATTATGTTCATAGGTCCATTAAAACCACAATTACTGGGTTTGCTTTCCTGAAAGCTTACACGAGAAGCAACCGTGGAGCCAACCATGCACATGAGGCTCCTGATCAAAAGGGACAGAAGGAAACTGAAGGGCTGTTACTCCTTGTTTCTGTCCAAGAGAAAAAAGGTTTAGCCTGTAGAAACTCCCACTTCTGGGAGAAGGCTGGGAAAGTCTTGCCTTAAGGCTCCCACTCATGGTATAGGTTTCTAAAGCAATTTAAAACAGTATATAAATAGTATTTAATACTATTTAAATATGGGTATTGCCAGGTAAATCTAAGTTTGGATATATGTTTTTGTTTGCACAGAAGGTCCTCCAGCATTTCTAGCATCTTCCTTTTTTGTGTCCATCATCCGGAGATCAACAATTGTTTCACTACAGCCTCAGAGACAACTGAGCACACAACTCTATGTGCTAGGCTGGCTGCTGATTAGGTTAGAGAGCTCCTCAGTGTTACCAGTCAGTGTGAGACCTTTAAAAACTCAGATCTTCTCAAGAACGTGGTGTTGAAGAGAGATCAGAAAGTTCTAGATATGAAGCCTCAAGAAATTGCCTCCCAGGGAAACCCTGCTCCTCCCTTAAGACCATTCAGCCTTACAGCCCTTGTACTAAAAGCATCAAGTATCACCAGGGGTTTCCACACTGCCTGGAAAATCTTTTTGCCTTGAAATTGCCTCACCACTCAGCAGCAGAACACACTTGTTGATGTAAAATGCTCACTAGCGAAGGACGAGCCCTAAGGTCAATGCTAGGTGCTTCTGGAAAACATCAGCTCTAATGAGAGCCAAGAAACCTTTCAGATGAGCCACAAAGGGCAAATCTCCTCCAGAGAGCTGCTCCCTTGCTGAATTACACTGGAAAAATCAGGGAGTCGGAAATAAAAGTTCAAGCAGGAAAGCTGGGGTGACACCTCCTGAATGTCCATAACTGGAAGACCCATCTCTAGGGGAGGGGGGAGAGGACCCCTGAGGGACAACTAAAGGGCAAGCACAAAGTAAAAGGTTGCACACATCAATAAACATGCACTTAAAAAAATCCTAAACCACTACATTTTAAAATAAATTAATGTATTTAGAAATACAATATATTCTATAAAAAACCACTCAAGAACATACAGCTGCTATGATTATCTTGAACTGATAAGGAAAAAAGGTAATTTAAAAACACCCTTTTCAGCATCTACTTTCAGTGTTATTACTTTTTACATTGCCAATTGTATCCTGAGAAGCAAAATGCATACTTGTACACTCAGAAAAAAATTTAAGTGTGTATCCTGACAGCGCACAGCAGCGCACAACAGCACTTGGAATCTGCTGCTTGGACTGTCCTCGGATATCCCACCTTGTGCCTCTGCTGATGGCTCTGCTATGAGCTTCAGCCAAACAAGCCACTGAAATCCCCGAGTTCCAGCTGAATGATTTGCTGTCTCTAACATCATAGTAAGTGGATGCTGCTGGTCTCATGTTCCTGTAGCAAACAAAGCACCTTGAAAATAAGCCCACCTGTGGTGCCTGCATGAATTTTCCAAGATAGGTAAGGAAACACTTGTGTTTAACACTGCAAGCTTCCTTCAAGTTTCCTTTTTATAAGGAATAAGATGATCATAAAAGTTTGAATTTTATGTCACATATAAAATGAATGCATTGCCTATTTTTTCAAAATGAACAAAAATACTTAAAATACAGTAGGAATTATGTTTTGATAAACCACTTTGACCTAGCACGTGAAAAACTATTTTATAAGATTCCTATGTTTTAGAGGCAGAAAATAAATTTCAAGGTTTATGAAGTATGGAAAAAATTTTATGTTAAACAAAAACAACAAAAAACCAAAAAACAAAGGTAAAAAAAACCAAACAAAAAAAAGGTAACACCACCCTTATGACTTCAAACAGTTTCCAGAAGAATCAAAAGTCCAAAATTCCTCTTAGATTTAATTCTGTGTGCTTAATACTTTATTCTGAAAAGCTCACTAAATGTTAGTCAAAGGCAGCAATATTTATGTATAAATTGGTGATCTTTTGGCATTACACCATCAGACAAAACAATAAGTGCTTGTTGACATGACAATGAGCTGAGCCTAACACTGGGTATCCTGACCAATGCACACAAAATTAGAGGACTTCAAAAGACAGAGTTTTTAATTTTAATGTACTCCTGGTACCCTGCTCCTGTACTCCTGGAGCTGCTCACAGCTCCAGTCAGAAATTAATGTATCCTCCCAGATGCTTTCGCACAAGAACAGATCAAACTTTGACGATGCAGAGATCCAGCCCTGAGCACATCCAGTAATGTCAGTAGCTGCAGGTCCTAGAAACTCGGGTCGGCATCTCTGGCCAGTGGCAGCACAAGAGTCCATCACCCAACATCACTCTACTGCAAGCTTACACTAACAAACCACTGTCTCCAGAAATAAAAATAGCCTATGAATATCTGGACTGAGAATTACAAGCATCTGCCAGAATCATAGAACAGTTGTGTTTGGAAAAGACCTTTAAGATCATCGAGTCCAACCATCAATACAGCCTACTAAGTCTGCCACTAGACCATGTCCCTAAGCACCACATCTACTCAACTTTTAAACACCTCCAGGCATGGTACTCAGCTTGACAACTCTTTCAGTAAAGAAATTCCTCCTAATATCCAACCTTAACCTCCCTTGGCACAACTTGAGGCCATTATCCCTTGTCCTATCACTAGCTACCAGGGAGAAGAGATTGACCCCCACGTTGCTACAACCTCCTTTCAGGTAGGTGTAGAGAGCAATAAGGTCTCCCCTCAGTCTCCTTTTCTCCAGGTTAAACAACCCCAGCTTCCTCAGCAGCTCTTCATAAGACTTGTTCTCTAGACCCTTCACCAGCTTCATTGTCCTTCTCTATACATACTCCCTTCACTTGGCCTTGTTGTATTGTACTAAGGTATAAACTCCTTTAAAAAACCCTGGTGAACACACCCATAAAAACAGAGGCAAGCTTTAGAGATTCCCATGGGGTGGCTGGGCTGGGGGCAGAGGGAAACTGATCTGTAGTTTTTTCCAAGATGACAATACACAGCACTTGACAAAGCTCAGTAGTACACTACAAAAAGTAATTAAAATAAACAGCACGCGTATCCTCATCTTTAATAGACAACAGGTCATATTGGTTATTTTCCAGTATTTTCACAGCATATGTGGTAGTCAGCTGATATGGGGGACCTTTACTTAACCACTGCAAAGATAATACAGAGCTGGTAGTACATGATGCAAGTCCTTTAGTTAAATTTGGTTATTTTTGTTATCTGTTACTGGACCTTACTGTCAGTAGAAGCCAGTCCCATCAGGGGAGCCCTGAACCATATGCCAGTGCTTTTCACTCCTGCTTATTTCTGTGTACAATCTTGTTTCCTCTGCTCAAAAAATGACCTATATATACAGTAAAAAGATGCTAGCAGGAACACTACATATGTCACATACAAATAAAGCACTGAAAAAAAATACTAAATTTTCAGTACAAAACAAGCCAGACAGCATTGGGCTCACATTGTAAAGATACCTCACATACCAGTCAAGATAAGGAGTCAGAGAGAAGTCAAGGCACCCAACCAGCCAGGCCTCCATCGCATTGCAGACCCAGTAACAGAGAACATGCACACACAGTAAGTTACTACAAAGTAACTCTGCTTTCATAAGGGTTTGGGTAGCATGTGTCACACACTGAGTACGAAAACAACACTGAAAAGCTGTTCATTAATTAATCATCATTTATTCTGCATGCTGAACAAGACAGGAGAATCTAATCATGCAGGTAATGATTGTACATTAAGATAGAGATCAACTCCGCACGAACAAGCTTCATTCTGTCACTTCCTGAACTCTGCGTAACTCAGCTTTCCTTCCACAGCTGGTACACAAGTGCTTTAGAAAAAGCGATCTGCACAGCACGCTACCTGAAACACCATGCTAACACCCACATCTATCAGCTGTGGGCTTAAAACCTTCAGCATCCTTGGATGGCAGGATAAACTGCTCCCATTGCAAACTGAGAGCAGTGGAAACATCTGGCCAACAGGTTCAGACAACAAAGTGATCGTAGAATTAGGACACTGGACTGATTACAGCCCAAGAAAGAAGCTACTCTCCAAACACAGGTATTTATTATCATCCTTTCTAGTCTCTATTACATTTAGTCACAGTGCTTACTCTACTCACGCTCCACCTTCCTTCTCATGGCAGCAGGTTTTCAGTAAAATTAGCTCCCATCTACGGCCATGCCTAGCTTTGACCTTGGGCATTTCAGTTCTGGCCTGTCCTTAGACTTCGGCAGGACAGTCCAAAGCAGAGCCAAGTGAAGAACCTGGCTTTCCTGCCAAACGTGCAAACTCCAATTGCCAAGAGAAGGCAAACCCATGCTGACCCTCAGCCCCGTACCAAGCGTAGCTGGTCTGCCTTTAGCATTATCACATGCAAAAGGTCCAAATATGCTTTGTACCAACGATCTTTTTCCTAGCTAAACTGACAAAGTGCTATCGAGCACGTGATACAATTTCCTAAATGTCTGAATTTTGCTCACATTTCCTGTAATGAGTATCTGTTCAAATGGTGCATTCCCGACACCAGGCTCAGCCAAATTCCTGAAGAGTCAGGGACACCAGAGATGCTTGGGCGAGGGAATGATGGCTGTAACTTTGTTTTTAAGTTGTTTTGCCTGAAGTTCTCATGAACTACGTATTTTGAAATTCAGACCTGAAAAATTCTAAGCATATTCTAAGTTTACGCTGAAAGTGGTTTCCCTTGTTTTTGCATTCCCTGTATTTTGTATTTAAACTGTATACATAACTGTTTCCAACCATAAAAATCTAATCAACATTGGCAACAGAAGACGACTTTGGCTTGTCCTTGAGTGAAGGTCTTTATTTTCCAGAAACAGCTGCGGAGAAAAGGAGAGCTTTTCTATCTCAAAACAGCTCTATGGAAAATGGTAAGAAATGGACAAGACAGACAAGCGAGAAATGTTCCTCATTTCAGCATATATCCTGTGTTTTTCATTCTTGAAAGTTTAACTGTAGTCCTTTGTAAATCACAGTCATTAAAAAAACGGCCATTTTCTCACAATTAACACAGATCCACACTGTCCCACCCAGGGCAGAATGAAGTCCCATAGGTAACCATCACTGCAGCTGCTTTTACAGCACCACAGTACTGCCCATAACACACTAATTCATTTATTAAATGCAAGCTAACACATTTCTGGAGTAGATCTCTTGATGTGCAACTGGCAAAGAGCTACAGGAAAGAGACCTCAAAAATGTATAAAATTATACGCAGTTAAGAAGTTTTTACTGGTTTGCAGGTAAAAACCTTCCTTACACTACAGCATCGCATCCTTACATTTCAGCAGTTCACACTGTCACTGAAGTGTCACACGTTACCGAGCGACCTCTTTACATCAATGCTAGGAAGTTCTTGCTCACTGGGAACAGTAAAATGACAGAGGGCCCAAGTGGAGAAAGGGAAGAAACTGGTTAAAAAGTTCCACCAGTTTCTAATGCCTTCATGGAATGAGCCAGGCTCCCTCTGGTGGGGGATTTCATGTAGAGATTGCTGCAGTTTACTGTACAAGAACAGGCTTGAACCACATTTTTTTTCTTTTGTAAAATAAACCTTGTTAGGATTGGACTCAAAATTCTTTGAATCTCTTGTGACACTTCAGTGACAGCAGTTTAAGGCAATTCTTCATTTCTGGCCATAAACTCTACCACACACAGAAGAGCAACCTTGCATAAGAAGGATAAAAGACTTTCATTTTAAAAACATACATTAGTTTCTTTGTGCTCCAAAAACCTCAGAACATTTCTCAGTCCTTACTTTACCTCTCCAGAGCCCCAGCAGAACCACCACCTCTGTCCCTGATGTGGAAAGAGGCCAGAGAGGTTTCTTTCCCCAGACCACACAAGAGATCTACAGTTGTATGAAAGAACAGCCCCTCGCTCCCAGTTTCTATTTCTGTGTTTTATATATAAATTATATCAAGCCCCAATTCTCATAGCCCTTGAACAAGACCAATGTCATTTATGTGCACCACTGTAAGACAATTCCAACATGCCTATGTAACTCTACAAGACGCACACAGATGAGTCGAGAGAACCACCCATCCCTTTCCTCCTCCTTCCCCATGAATTTGTCAAGGTAACCAGTTACAGTCTACGAACACAGGAAGTTTTACAAACACAAAAATACATTGAGTTTTATATTTTTTGTATCTATCACTAAACATATGCACTACATAGTGCCATCAAAATACCTGTTCTACCATCTCAAATTCAGTTTTCTTGTCTCTTGAACACTGTAACAAACATTATCAACATTCTGCAATCTGAAGTCAGGGAGATAGCACGTAAAAAATAAAAAACCACCACCCAACTTGGGCTAGGAAAACTGCAACCTGACAGTGATGTCCCTTACTGCACAGGAAAAACCAGCATGAGCCTTTTCAAGGATGGAGACAGTTTTATTTCTGACAGCCCTTATTATGACTCACTAACTTTTTTCCTCAGTAAGACCACGAATTGCATCACAGCAAGTGTGTCCATAACAAGCCAGAGAATTCAAAAAAATATTCAATGGCTAAGAAACAGAACATTGCTATGTAGAGGAAAACAAGTCTAATGCTCAATTTGTCCTCATGCTTTTAGACAGGAAGGGTTGCAAAAACAAAGAAAGATTTAATTTTTATTTTTATTAATACATGCCATAGTCCAAAGACTGAATAACCTCATATGACCTATCCTGGATGATAAGTGTCACTCAAATTACTGCCTGACAGCATGGCAGCCGAAGAGCAACCAAAATTCTGGGGATATTTTAAATAAAGTTGGCACAGAAACCAGTCTCAAAGGTTCAAGTAAACACTCTTCATCACTTCAAGTTCTTTGGGACAACTACAAAGTTTACCAGAACCTACGGCTAGCAAGTTATGATACGCATATAGGAAGGCAGCCTAAGAGCAGTAATCCACCGTCAATTCTGCAGGATGCTATCAATGAAACCCAAAGCCTGCCAAAGCAACTGTCATCTCATCTGACCAGAGATTACTACCTCATTTTTTCCCAAACCATTCTGCTAGTGCCCAAGGAAAAGCAAAGCTGTGCGGGGAACCAGAAGAGAGGTATGTACAGTTCAGAGAGGCAGGCACAGTCTCCTCGTTCCCGACTTCCCAGAACCCGACAGGCAACGCTTACGGGTGTGAGCTGTGACAGCGTCAGCCCACCTGAAACACGAATTCGCAGAAAGGATGCGAGACCGTTCTCCGAGTACGGAAACCGAGTAACTCTCCCTAAACCCGGCTAGGACTACACTGCCTCTGAGTGAGAAGGAAAAGGGCAGGCACAGACGCTCTCCCTCTCCCCGCCCGGCCGCGACCGCGGCAGCCCCTCTCCCGACCTCAGCTCCGTTCAGCCTCCCCCAAACTCCCGTGTGCGAGACCCACAGGGGCCAGGGTTCGCCTTGCATCAACGGGACGCGGACACGGGCGGATGTTACGCTCGGTTAAACCTGCCGACGGAGCTTCTCCCCACCGGAGCAAGTGCTGGGGTCCGCCCGGGGAGCAGGGCGGACTCGGGGTGGGGGAGATCGCGCTG
>NW_010200666.1:45001-45325 GCF_000695765.1 Mesitornis unicolor | reverse complement strand
AGGACGGTGGCGAGCAATCTCTCTATCGAGCCGCAGCTTTGCGTTTCTGAGCTCCATTAGCACACCGGAACAGTGCTAACTTTCTTGGAGGTCATAGTGCAATAACCCCCTTTTTCAGGGAGTTTCCCCCCCATCTCTTCCTCGCCCCCCTTCCGCACACCGCCCCAACCCCTGACATCTTGCGCTTCTGCTACTCACAATTTGATGCAGTTAATCCCAGGTGCCAAAAACTGAAGAGCAGTAGAGTGAAGCCCGCCAGGGCTCGGGAATCCATGTTCAGCCCCGGAGGGGGAAGCCGACCGCCGGCCTGTCTCCCCCGGTCCT
>NW_010200666.1:40512-44859 GCF_000695765.1 Mesitornis unicolor | reverse complement strand
AGTCGAGCCCGCTTTCCCCAGCTGCTGCCGCGGAAATTCACCTTGCGAGCTGCGGCTGGGAAGCAGCAGTTGGGCGCTGGGCACCTCCTTATAGGCGAGAGCCGCGCCGCACTCCACCTCCTCCCAGCCCCCTGGAAGTCACTCCTCCTCGCCTTCCAGGGAGGATCCTTATTGCAATCTTCACGCGTTGTTGATAAGCATCAGAGTCACGGAGTAAATCAGATGCCTGAAGAAAAAAAAAAAGGGAAAAAACATTTTTATTCTTTTCTCCCGTTCCCCCTCCTTTGGGTACCGCTGTGGCTGGAACATTTTAAAGAGCCCTCAGCTCAGTTGTTTGTTTGCTTATAAATACATATGTTATATATACATACATAAAACATACGTATATGTCCCGACATAGACAGGGTCGACCCAGCCCGACGAGACCCAGCCCCGTTCCCAGAGCTCAGCCGCACCCCTACAGAGTCTCGAACGGGGCCGATGCTTGATCCGCTCTCCTGTCGCGGCTGACAGGCGAGCGGAGGTGGCCCCAGGAGTCCCAGCGGAGCCTCTAGAAGCTGTCGTTAGTGTTCCCCACCGCCCGAAAAGGAAGACAGCCCCCGGGATTGCGGACCGGACCCAAGGGACAACCCCTTCCCGGCTGGGGAGCGCGGTGCTTCACAAAACCGGATTTCATGACTGATTGTTTGTTTGATTGATTACTCGACTGCTCAGCAGCTGAACAGCCCGGGAATCTCTTCCAGAGTTGGGGGTGGGGGGGAGTAGAGTAAAGCCGAGTTTAAAAGCTCCGCGGCTCTCTGGGCGCTCTGAACGCAGGTGGCTGTAAGCGCCTTGCACAGTGCCCAACCGCCTCCCCGTACCCACCGGGGCCGGTATCCTCCCGGGCACCCCAGTTTAATCACTGCTGAGGTCCGACCTTGTCGCTTTGCTGCGGTGTCACCCCACATCAACGGAGCGCTGCATCAAAGTCAAGTCAAAATTGCATTAGCAATTCCGCTGTAATCTGCAAGGAGAGTGTGTTTGGACTTTTAAAGTCTTTATAGGGAGAAAGCCTCTGGTCCTCAGCCGTAATCCCTCACAGTGGTGAGGAATAATCAGAAGAAATAGTCTGTTCACCAAAGCCATTCTCACTCACCAATAGAGAGCTGAGGTTTAAATTGCTGGCATGCTGTAAGCCTCATATTAAGAAGGAGGGTGGAGGAAAAGACATTGTACTTGGCTATTAGGTGCTATATCAAAGAGAGGTGTCAGGGGGACATCTTAGTTGTAAAGGAGCAGTCAGCTTGGAAAGCAAAAGTCCACGTTTAAAAAATGACCTAATTATTTCACCTTCTGTTGTTATAAGTGACATCAGTGACACAAGGTTAAACAGGAAGGATAGCTGCCTAGCACTGAGGCTTTCAGTCAGAGTCAATAAAGGATTTAGTCAGACAAAACCAAGACTTAGGATGAATTTAAAAGCCTCTGAGCTCTCCAAGTCTTTAATTTTTGGCTTTAAATACATCTGCACACACCAAGAGTTCAACTTTGCTCAAGCAAAGACCTGACCCAGTTGCTTTGTGCTTCACTTATGTCAGAGTCCAGTCAGATTTCAGAAACTAGGGTCAGTCAGCCCAAGGCAAAAGCACCTACATGAGGTGTCTGCTGTCCCTTCCAAAGGCCCTGAAAGAGGTGTTGAACTGATCACCCAGGAGGCATTTGTGTAAGGGCACAGGCACCATTTCTCTGAGCAGGCCCATTTTAGAAGGCAGTGATCTCTGTTTATGCAGTGGATGGGGAGAGGAGGGGTTTAACCTTCTTGTTTTCTAATCCCAGTTAGAAACACCTCAACTTCTCCATAAACTGTACAGATCATATGCAAGACTCTGGCCTAGAAACTAAGAACCGTATCGCTTTGCTGCATTAGGCCAGGAGGCTGGAGTTTTGAGAAAATTATGTTATTAACTTGGCTTTTTCAGGTGAGTAATCAAGCTTTAGAAGTGCTAGCAGTGCTTCCAGAGCTACCACTTGAGTAAAGCTAAGCAGCAGAATATATCAGAAAGCTTAAAGCCAGAGTGGATTTCCTCTGGAGACACACAAGTCTTTGAGACAGTCACAACTTTGCAACTATGTATTCTGAAATCAGCAGAGGAATTCAGAAAAAGATTTAGTATGAGGGGGTTTTCTTCATGCTTTCCATTAAAAAAATAATTAAAATTAAATGGACTGTCTGACAAATATTTTCACTGTCTTTTTAAAGTATCTGATACAATGGTACGCTTTTTAACTGACTCACTGAACTAATTAGTGCCTTATTTATAGGAAAGCAGATGTGGAGATGAGCTATGTAGACTAATTAAAAGCTATCAATAAAAATAAGCCCAATTCTACGATGCATCCCAGTGGTCACCAATATGTACCTGACTGCAGGATCCTGACCATGGTTACACCACCAGTTTCCAAGTCGCATTTGTGAGATGCTCATTTCCTGGAGGCCCACCTCTTCCATAAGCTCCATTGTATCATAAATGCCAGGCAGGTGCCTTAAGATTTGTGAATGTTTGGGTGCAGGAGCACTACAAGTGAGAAGTTATGACCGGAGTGGAGGGCTACGCAGCTGTTCTTCGCAGGCAATTATGTAAATAATGTCATGTTTAAGGGCTTTTTGCCAGCAAGATTTTTATTAGAGTAAATTTATTAATCACTATTAAAGCTGTTCAGACAAAAAGTGTGGCTCATCCTTAGCCACAAATCTGGGTACCCTGGGTTTTGGGAAAACTCAGTTGTTTTAGTTTTAGTGTATCTAGACTTTGTTCCAAATGACTGCAATGGTTGCCACTGAAGGCACTGCAAGCCTTGGCAGTGAATGAAGGCCTTGTTAGGCACATAGTGATTACTCCTTTCTAACTCAGTGATAGCTGCTTTCTAACTCTCCCCTTCACTATGGTACATGTTTTCTCCTCCTCAATGAAAGCAAAGCTGACCTTAACAGTGAAGACCCTGAGATCTTTCCCGTCAGTTCCTGTCTCTTCTCTGGCACATTTCATTTATAGCCTTTTGTCAGTCACTTGATGTTCACTCCTTGTTTGTTAAACAAGGAGAACATGCACGACCTCATCTTGTACAGATGGCAGGGAGAATATCCTCATGTCTGGTACATGTTCAGAGTCATGGTGATTGTATGAACACCTTTACGACTTCAGAGGCAATGTAGATCATTATTATGTCATTTGGGACTGTATAGAAAGGGCTACATTAGTTCTGAGTGAGAAAGCCTGACATGGGCATCCAATTACCCTCCTCTCTATTGGCAGCTGAGTACCCACATTAATACTGCTCAGGACACAAGCAGTGTATGACCTGCATGGTGGGAAGAGGAACATGAGTAGCATTAGACCAGTAACTGTTCCTATCTTACTGGCTTTACAGTGAAAGCAACAAATTGCTGAAATTCAGCATTTAAGTTTTCAGCCCCAGTGTCCTACCCAAGTTTGTTTTGCCAGTTTGGAGTCCTGTTATTTGAGCATAAGGAACTATTTGTGTGAATTAGATGACAGAATATGAACAGGAGAGCAACAGAAGGACAAGAAAACATAAGGAAGAGCAGGAAAAGCTGGCTGCCACAAGGGACATAAGGGTATGCATTTCTGAAGGAGAAAACTTTTTTATCTGTTTATCTAAGAAAGTAAGTTTATTTGTGATCAGATGCACTTGTTTTCTTTCCTAGAGTCAGTAAACAGCATCAGTATTGCTATAACCCATGTTAAGTTTGCCACCAGAACCAATAACAGTTTAGCCCATGAATTCAATCAATCCAGCTGTTTGGGTAATTGCAGCTGGAAGCTTTATGTCTGACCCCAACCATATAGCATCCCGGGAAGAACAGCATTATATATATGAATTTTGAAGAGCACATACTACCACAAACTTTATTGTACGTGGCTTTTGGATCACATATTGCTCCTTCTTGTTGTTAACTAGGAATTTGTCTGAAGAATATCATGTTTCTGATCAAAAAACCTAAAGGTCATGTAAAAAAAACTTAAAAGGTCACTTTTTTTTTAATTTTTCCCTTAGAGTTCTCCCTTATAAAAAGAAAGGATTCATTCATTAGAGAGAATATGTGAGGACCTTTCATAAAACACATCGACCGCAACCAGGTGAGTGCAACAGCAGGCTGCTCATTATCCTCGGATAGGTCCACAGCATACGTAAGTCCGGAGGATAAGAAAATTTAATGATCTGCTGGGATAATCTGATGGCCAGTAGCGTTTTTGAGATGCATGCTGAGATTAGGGTAAAAGAAATCAGATGTCAAGCTGTGCAGTGATTATTGGAAGACAAAGAACTAAAATCACCTCTTCCTCC
>NW_010200666.1:37680-40481 GCF_000695765.1 Mesitornis unicolor | reverse complement strand
CCTACATTATTTTACTACTGTCTGCTGGTATTATGGCTTTTATTACATTGTCTTGTCTGGCTATGAAGATGCTTGCTTCAATCACAGCCTGGCTTAAAAGATCAATAAGTTGACTAAATAATAGTACAAATGGCTATGGCTACAAACTACCTAGGGACTTCAGTAGGCCTTATATGGGACACACTCATCTCTGGTGTAATTCCAGGGACATTGCATGTTGCAGTTCAGGACAGAGTCACAGAGATCACAGAGGACACCATCCACGGTCTGCTCTGTGCTCGTTCCCCCTCGAACACAGCGGTCACCTCCAGCTGGGCCAGCCACAGTTCTCTGTAAACGTTATCATATTTTTACTAAAAAGCAGTATCATCCTGGTGCATTTATTTTCCAAGAACCAATTGTCCATCACGGTCCAAAGGAAGGACGAGCTTCATGAGGTGTTGGCATAAATGCAAAACTCATTCTTGTGATCTAATCAACCACAATCAGCCCTGGAGAGAGAACTCATACAGAAACTAAATAATGCATTTTTTTCCCTCCTGTTTTAAAGCCACACAATTAGAATGAAGAAACCCCTGAAAGGTCCCTGGACAGTTAGGTGTTACAGGATGGATGTAATCCTTGGATAACAGCTGGCTAATACGAACATCTTGTAATAAGAACTATGAGTCCCAGCTGAGGTCAAAGCCTGGCGTCTACCTTACAGTCTTTAGGAACTTCAAGGCAAACTAGAGAGAAAAAAAAATAAAAAGGATAGAAGGTGGGAAAGCATTTTAGCAAAACTCTCTATTCTAAAGTCATTCCAGTTCAGACCACAAAGTCAAAAAGTATGAATGTCTATTTCCATACTTAAAGAAGACAGCTTTATTTGTCATTCGTTAGTGGGTATCAAGTCTCTATTTTGCAGAAATTCAGTCATCCAGTCATGGAATTATAATATCTGCTATGTCTCTGATGAGAGTAAATGACATATAATGAATAGACACTGGGATAAATTTTCAGCAGCAGTTACTGATTTTGCATGAACAACCAAGGTATCCCTTAAGGGGCAATTTTCAGAATGATTTGGACCTTTACCTGCTGAGTATCAGTGCCATGATCTGTCTGTCCAAAGAGGACACTTAAAAGGAGAGGCATCCAAAATCATTAGTCTCTGTTGAACACTTGCACCTCAGCACACCACTAATCCATGGACTCATGCTTGAGGAGAGAAACAATCACCTGGGCCTACATTTATAATGAACAACTTTGAATGCCTCCATCATTTTGCAGAGAAAGTTTGCAAGGAGTGAAAAAGAGAGCTAATTTCATCAAATAAATCATTCGTGACAAATGGCTCATCCAGTGCTAGCACTCAGAAAATTATTATTAGCAACAGCTGGGCTGGGTATGACAACCTACATTCAGGCATTCTTTTTACTTTTCTGCCTGTCCTTCACTAATCTCTGTTATGGATAGAGGTTGGAGAGGAGTGAAAAGAGGGAAGTTGTGTGGAAACTAATGCAATCATTAGGTCATTTTTAACCTTGCTGCAATTATCATGCAGGAGGAGCATGTCTTGGGCCTTTCTAAGGCTGCTGCTGTCATTTTTTTTTTGATGCAGACATTGAAGGACATGGAACAGAAAATGTGATTAATAGAGGTTCCTTTATCACAGTATCACTGAGCTTCTGGACAAAGTCCTTGCTGAGGGCTGGAAGTTGGTCTGGACTAAATTACAAAAATCCCCATATATATGTTACTATATATATGTATACACACATACACACACAGACACACGCGTATATGCAGGTAGATAAACACACACAGAAATATATGTAAAACAGGAAATCAAACAAGGCAAACTCATCTCTCACTAGGAGATCCATTTATTTCATACTTACTGACTAAAAATGTTTATTTCCTCTAGGAAGTGGATGCATTTGCATCAGAATGAAACAATTCCATGTAGACCTACCACTGTCTTTTCAAAGCAAAGTGATTTTAACTCCATGAGGGATAGCTGATTATACCGTAATGTGTAGGCCTGAGTCAGACACACTCATCTTACTTCTGACTTGAACCAGCTTGAGGTATAAGAAGTCTTTGCTTTCTCCGAGTCTGGATTGCAGATTACACTGAAGTTAATGAATCCCTCCTACTCGGTAAAGATCTGCTGACAACATGAGAATATTAACATAATGTAGCTATGTAGAGGGGTGGATATTCAGAGGTTCTTTTGCAATCAATGTACTTTGCATTAGTTAAAAAAAAATTCATTAGTGATTTTGAGCAATTACTATCAAAACTAAGCCAAAATAAAAAAAAATCCTACTTGATGCACTTTTTTCCTGACTCTCAGGGGCTGTTTTTTGCATGTTCTAAGGATAATTATCTGTACTTGGATGATGTTGTGAATTCCAGGGTAAGGAAAAAAAATCAAACTTGCTGCTGAGAGTTTTTATGCCCAGGATTTAAACTAGAGCAAACAAGTCCCTCTAGGTTCCCATGAAGTGGGGAAAATTTCAATCAGTCCAGCTTTCTGTTCACTTCATAGATGTATGTTGAATCAGTTAAGGTTCAGCCAGAAAGTGTGAAACAGTGCCACAGAGATTTCATTGAGCTCATATGAGGAAGGTCTTCTTGGCTGTGTGCAGGGCTGAAGGCAGAGGTGAGAAGTACAGCAAACCATCCCCTGGAGCTCACCAAAACCCTAGACTTAGTAACCTGTCATCCACACAGTTTGAACGTGAAGTGAGTTTAAACTTGAGACTGGATTCAGGCCCACTTTCAAAGATTGCAGAGATGGCAAAAGAGAGGAC
>NW_010200666.1:6573-37649 GCF_000695765.1 Mesitornis unicolor | reverse complement strand
GAGTGTGGCAGAGCCAGGAGGTTAGCCCAAGTTGTCTTTGCTTTCTCAATTGAAATCTATATCCTCTATTACCTCTCCTTCGGTATGTAAATCAGTTTCATAAATGTAACAACTCAAGGGGATGATAGTCAGCTGGGACAACAGCATATGACTCAAATCTTATCAAAATAGTCAGCAAAGTAGGGCATAAACATCTTACTTGACATTGTTTCCCCATCTTAGGGGTTAAGATGCTCACTGCAGGGAGATCCAGGCAGCAGAGAATCTCTGCAGTGATAAGAAGGCCACAAGCACTCAGATGTGCCATGCAGAAACCTTTAGCATTGTCTAATATGAAGAAGCAAATGCAGAAATTAGCCGTATGTATTGACACGTACCCTCTACATGTGTTAGTACCATTTATGTCATTGCATTTATTATAAGCAACTCAATTCCCATAGTGCAATTATAGCAGATGGATAAACAAGATGCAATATACTGTTCACTTTATGACAATGATCACATAATTCCAGCTTCACTGCTTTTAACTGTTTGCATGAAACACTGATTAATAAAGCTTTGAAAGGCTGTCAGGCAAGGATATATGAATGTGAAAGTGATACAAGTGAAAATTTTCCCCCAGTATCAATATCCTTAACATTGCAAAACTAGTGAAGCTGTATCAGGAATGAACATCATCTATTCTGTCCATTGGGTTCTTCTTGACAAAGGCTGAACAGTGACTACAAACAGCTATAATCATTATGTTCCATTTTCCTTCCTTTTGTATCTACTTTTGTGATCATAAGCCTTTGAGAAGCAGCTGCCTTCTTCCCTGTCTATGTGTGTATGTGCTCTAGTCCTGATCCCACTATGGAAGTTGTAGATGCTTGCACAATATTACCACAGGTCAACCATTACAGAGACAACTATAGCAGTCTGTGAGCACATCAGTGTGTACAAGTCACAATAAGAAAAGGAAATAAGAGTCACAAAGAACCACAGAATCACAGAATTGCTCGGTTAGAAAAGACCTCCGAGATCATCACGTCCAACCGCTCCTGTCTACCCCCTAAACCATATCCTTAAGTACCTCGTCTACCCGCTCTTTAAATACATCCAGGGATGGTGACTCCACCACCTCCCTGGGCAGCCTGTTCCAGCCTCTGACAACCCTCTCAGTAAAGAACTTCCTCCTTAGGAAGAGCTTAGGAGGATGGAGGGTTAATTCCTTTATCACAAAACCATGTAACTGGAACTGACTTCTGTGGATTAACATTACTGATACATCCATTTTGTTAAGTAGATACAGTTGTCTGCTGACACATATTCACTTGAAATGATTGCACTATTGAGGTATCTCACAAAAATTGATACCAATTCATGTCAGTTATTTTAGCAAAACTACAATGTACCAGTTTCAGCTTTGAAGATGTTGATTTTTTTAAAAATTAAAGAATGGACCAGTTAACAATCATTTTGGTCCTGAATTAGAAAATGTGTTTCTTAAGAATGAAATTATTTTTCAGTGTCAGTAGAAAAAGGGGTACTTAACAAAAGGTCAGAAAACTGGCTACACCTAAGTGAATCCCTTCTCTTTTCTATCACCTCAACAGTGACAGAAATGAAAGGTCAAGATGAAATCTGTGATGTTGTGGTATGACATGACTCTAGTTTATGCTTCTGGTACCTAAGATTACCAGAGGAGCTCCTCTCTGAGAATTACTCAATTCCCAGACCTGCTGAATATACCACACTGCCCTTGGGAACTGCTATTTTGAAAACTACTTCTTCAACTTTCTGGGTTAGAGCATCCCCCAATGGAACTGTATGTAGCTCCACCTAATTTTAATGCTAACTTACATCAGCTCGATGCTATACGGTGCTAAAATAAAATGCAGAAGCCAAATTCTAAAGGTTTGATATCATTGTAAGCTACCTGGAGAAATCAGGAGTGCTTAGCCTGGGGATCTTGTGCTAGCTTGTCTCACACTGATTCAAAAGATGATAACATAAATGAAAAGGACATGGAGTAAATGGATTTTTTAAATTCTGTATTAATCTTTACAAGTTTGTTTGTTTGTTTTCTTTCATAAGCTCTTCTTAAAGTGTAGATGGTAGGCTATTTACTGGAAATAATCCTGTTAGGCGGATAGTGCTGTATACACACATCTCTCTGTACCTCTTATTCTATAGTCACACCAATGTTTGAAATCAAAAAGAAATTCCTGGCCCTACTTTTCTTAGAGATCTCACCTTTATTACATTCAATACTCTGTAACTGTCATGTCAAATTATAAAGTATAAACCATAAAGCAGAGGTGAGAAAGACACTTAGGATAAGTTTTGCTTTTTTGACATTAAGAGAGTTAGGGTGAGAGGGCATCATGCAACGTCCTCAGTAAGTGTTGAACAGGGGATCCCCTGCATGTCAGAGTGGTCTGAAAGAGCCTGAATTAAACACCACCAAAGACACTAAAAATCATTGCTTTCATTTTAGTAGCTTTTTCTGATGGCTTGTTTAGTGATCTTCTTTCTCACACAAGTATGGGGCCCAATTTTACCACACCAGTGTGGTGGGCAACAAACGTCCCCCAATTCCAGAATACCCTCAATGTGAGAAAGATGAGCATCTGGCCACAAGCTCTCTATTATTTGACTTTTTTTCTGCTAAATGTCTAAATTATATGCTTTCCTTCCCTATTATATACTTCTCTGAAGATAAACAGTTTTTTTAAATGGAACAGGAGATTGCATAATCATTGTGAAGTCCTTGAGCTTTCTGCTGGCTGCGGATTTCTCTGTTCAAGTCCAGATCAGCTATACAAAGCAAAAATATATCTGGTAAGTTTTTCATTGACATTACTGGGAAAGTGTAATGACTGTCGGTCTGATGTCAGCGGGAGGTGCTGTCAAGAGGGGGAAGGAAAAAAAACCCTCAAAACCCCCTGCAGACATTCAAGAAGAAATCTTGTACTGTTGAGTAATTACAATTCTCAAAGGAAAAAACAGACTTGGATAAACCTGGAGGCACCTTTGTGTTTTTCCTTTTGAAACCTTCCATCACCCTGACACAACGCTTTGCCGTTCTGTCATTTCTGTCATCGTGCCATGCTGGGGTAGTTCTTTTTTCAGGAAGGAATGAGTATTTTTGGTCTTTAGAGACCCCACTGTGCAAATATTTAAAACAAACAAAGTCTTTGTTGAGATCTTTTAAAAGTCTTTTAATCAGCAAACAGATACATTCTTTGTCTGTTGGAAGAGAAGCTGCAATTATCAGGGGAATTTCATTTCAAATGGCATGTACCTTCTTAGTGTGGGTGGTGAGGTAAGCAGGCGTCTCAGTGGTAGGCTACAGTCATGTTTATTATGTACTTTGAATGTTACTTTGCTGCTGTCAGTATGGTGCTTTGTTCCAAGATGCACAGGAAGCCCGGAGCAGTAAAGAGCCTCCCTTCCACACCATTTTCCCACTTGTAAAGGAAATCATGACCAAGATTGTAATTGTGAAGTTATGCAGTAATAGAAATTGTGTCCCGGGGAGGTGTTGTGTCTTGCTGCAGGTTATTGCTGTCCCTTTTTGTCTAGACAGAAAATGGCTGAACTTCTCTCATGCGTTACACCATTTCTTCCCATTCTTTCCTCTGTGAATCTTTTTCACTGCTTTCTGTCTCATTCTCTTCTCACCACTCTGTCAACACCCTTTTTCTTCTCAAGTAGTTCATGGAACAGTCAGGTCATGTGCCGTCAAATTGCGCCCTCTGTCACAATCTCTGTGGCTCTCATATGGTTCCTAAAATAATCAATGATGTGGATTGCTTTTGCTTTTTTTGTAGAGGGATGTGGGGGAGTGTGTCTGATTGAAACTGTTGTTGCCTTTAAGTACTTCTTTCTTCCCTGAAAGTCTGTTGTACTTTCCGGATTGTTTCTATCTCTGCTTTCTGTCTCTTCCATTAGTGCTCCTCCGAGGCTTAGAGAGCACCAGTGAGAGCTCTGCTGTCTTTAGTTTTACTTCCTGTTCTCCAGTTTGGGAGAAGCACTTCGATCCCGCTATGGGTAATTTTCCTACTCACTCTTTTTCATTGTTTTACATGTTGCTTTGCCATTGCTATCTTTACAAACCTACCTTCACCTGTTGCTGTCTGCCCTT
Source organism: Mesitornis unicolor (assembly GCF_000695765.1). Taxonomy (NCBI): domain Eukaryota; kingdom Metazoa; phylum Chordata; class Aves; order Mesitornithiformes; family Mesitornithidae; genus Mesitornis; species Mesitornis unicolor. The sequence goes on along the minus strand of NW_010200666.1, from coordinate 33,520 downwards.
GATTTAAAAAACAGAGGGCAGGCTGTGTATCTTGCTGCACAAAGGAAATATTGCTGATAGAAAGCTACAAGGCTAAAGCCAATGGCTAAAATGTTCAAACTTTTCTATGCAAGATTTCCCTACTTGATCTATGGCTGTTTTATGACAGTGAAGCAAGCACAGATTAGATTCATCTGGCCTAGTGCTTTCATATTTCATCTGTATATATGTTGAAATGCACCTGCTATTTACTGTCTGTATTTGCTACCACTCTTGTTTTTGATGAAGTGGCTTTTTCCATCTTGTAAAGGCTGTTTGAGTGGGACTCAGTTGCCTAAGTATGGGCACATAATGTTATTTTAAACATTGTAAGGTTTCCTGTTTGGCCAGTTACTACCTCTCCAGAAGGGTATGAGGCTTACACAGGTCGTGGGCTCCATGCAGATGTCTCATACTACTCCGGTATGCATTGCCCCGGTGCACATGCCCTACTGCATCTGGGTATTCAGTGGCTGTGACTAAACACAGAATCTCTCTTCTTATCTTACCATCTTAAGCTTTCTCTGGCAGCTTTTCAGGAAGTCATAGGAGTCACACTTGTGCAGAAGCCAAACACAGGCACAGGTTATAGCAAATGAGAAATAAACCCATACTTACAGAGCAATACTTTCCTATTGCGAATACCACTGAAGGAAAATATAACATCCATCATAATAATAAAAGAGAAAAATAGAAGTAAAACAAAACAATTAAGAATAGCCCTATCAGAAAACCCTGTTAAATCCAGTTATTGTAGAGGTCAAACTGGACTGTGACATCCCTCTCTATGACTTTTGTTAGCTTAACCCTCGCGTTGAGAAATATCTGCTCACCACTGTGGATCATCTGCATCGTCTTCTACTGGAACCCCTTTTTATTTTCATTTTTCTTAAATGTTTTTCCTGAATCAGGCTGTAGTCCATTTTGGAGTACCATCTCTATGTGCATTGAATTGAGACTGGCATACATTTGTTTATTACTACAGAGGTAAAAGAATTTTCACAGTGCCTGTCTCAAAGATATGAGATCTCTTGTAATTCCACTGAATTAAACTGATTAATATGAGGACCTCACACATGTTTCTGTCTCACAAAAAAAGATATTTCTGCTGGATAAATTAGAATTTGAAATATACCTTTTCTTCCTGGCATATGTTTTCCCCTTCCTTTATGGACCTCATAGTCAACTTGGAAAAGACAAGACAGAATTTCCTACCTATTATTTCTTAAAAACAAACCACCAACAAAATTCTCCATAATTACAGAGAGTCTCAAAATGTTAGAGGTAATATAGAAATGTTGACAGGCATCCAACTTCTACTGGGGAGGAATGAGCGATTTAGTTAGGATGAGCTAATAATATATTTCCAGTGGTAAGTAACAGCTCTCCGTTCTGGATAAAAATGATTATTTTAATAAGGCTTGAAATTGCAGGCATGATATGTGTGGTGATAGTACGTAGGATGAACACTAATGCAAAACCAAAAACACTAAATGGAACTTGAGCAGGGATCCTCTGAGGGATTATTAAAGATTATAACAATAGTCTGTTAGCCATTGAAATTAGACTTCTATGACTTTGCATAAAACAATTTGTTGCAATCTGGGAAAAAACCTCACACCCAAAAGCCTTTTTCCCCTCATCTTTTCCCATCTTTTAAAAATATTTTGCTTTTTAATATTTAAAATGCATTTTCACACTTTATTAATTTTTTCTGTTTTCAAGGTTGCTACACAACTTCAGTCTTCTACTGTTTAAAGACTGCAGGATATATCTCAGGGTTAATATTGGAGGAAAAGTCTAGCTTTTTCAGGGTGCAAGCTGGGGTTGCTCTTCATGTCTTTTTTCTATTTTATACGCAACGATGAGTTAGACAGTAACCAGCCCTGGAAGAGGCTCATGGTCTGCTATAAAGGCGTTCCTATGGTAGCCCACAATGCTCCTGGTAGCCAGCTATGTCACTAAGGGCATATCAACTTCTTTACTTTCTGCCTCTGACTGTCTCCTCACCCCTCTTTTCTCTGAAAGATAAAAGCTGTTTGGGGAGCAACTGATGAAATCTACTACTCCAGCCTATGCTTGGCACAACAGGACATGGATCTTGGCTGGAGCTTTTTTGGCAATACAGTGATATAGATACTACAATGATAATAAAGATTTCACACAGAAAGATCAATAGGTACAAGACATTAGGTGCAAGAAGATCCAAGTTCTTTAAAGGCTCCTCTCTTTTATGATTAGTAGGGAACAATTCATATACAATTCATCACTCTCATAAGAGTTTTGTGACAATTAATTATATAATGCTTGCACAGTGCTTTGGAGATGTAAAGGCAGATCCCCAGCTGTGATAGCATTCAGGTAGCACAAGGTAGCTATCTAGCGCTGGGCGGTGCACTTCACAGCAGGGCTGCAACTGTTGATGTGCACTGAAGATACAGAATCCCAGAGCTAAAGAACTCTTGAGCTTTGCTCACCCTTTCAGTGTAGGCATAACTTCAGTGGCCCAAAAGCGAGTGTAGACTTCAGGCCAAACAAGTCTATGCTGTCACCCCTCCTCCCCCACCTTATTTTCTCTTTCATAATTTTTGACACAAGATCTGACTAATAAGATTCAGGCTCCATGTCCTGGGTACATATAAATATTCCCAGAAAATAAACTCCAGGTTTGGCATGCATTCATGAGTTACGCTTACACCATTTGAAATTGCTGGGCCTGGGATGGGGTTGAGTTAGGATGGAGTAGAGTAAAAAGAAGAAGTTAGCATTTTATGTACCAAGTTTGATCTTGTTCAAGCCTTTCATATATGGAGATTTAATTATTTCAAATGTCCATCTCCATGTCATGCTGCTATTTGTCACACTATTGAAAATAAGTGTGAATGAAAATGAAAATAAATACATAAAGCAAAGTCTGACCAAAAGAATAGATGTTTAATGGGGGAAGAAGATAGCCTTTTTTAATAATGTGCTCTTATCAAGGAAAAAAGCTGAGGAAAGCTTGCTTTTATTTTTTTGAAACACAACAGAACTAAACAACTCATATTCACTTCTGTCCATTTAAGATTTTTAATGGGTCTAGATGGGCATCTTTCAAGACTTGCACAGAGCCATAAAGTAAGGCCAATTCATGCCTTCTTGAGAGCCCTTTTTAAAAAAAAAAAACAAACCTGCAAATGAAAGCATTTCTCAGAAATAGAAGAAAGAATATCTTAATCTACTTTAGAATAAGCCACTGAAGCAACATACTTGGAGAACTGTAGTTGGAGTCTCCTGATTGTATATGGTGCCTTTCTAACAGAAGGGGTTCAATGTCAGTAGAAGTTATTACTTTGGCATAAGAGTCCCTTGACAAAAAACTATGGCTTGTATCATGCAAAGGGTCTTAGAAATCAGATTTTCTGGCTTAAATGTATATTTCTTTACAGTAAATCACAGCTCATCACTAGTATTTATCTATTTGTGGGACAGAGCTAGAAACAGAGATCTTGATGTCTTTTGGTCCTCTGAAAGCCTGTGCTGTTATACTGGTGAAGTAGGCAATGGAAAGTCATTCACTATCAATGATGGGATTCAGTACACCAGTGATGGCAGTCAGAGTAGGAAGCTGTGATGTTTTTTCCAGAAGCAGAAAAGATACTAGGAGAAGAGGGGTGGAAATGAAGCCCTCAGAACAGTATGTGTGAGCGTTTTGATGCTCTGATCTTGACCGAGCATAAAAAAGTGAAGAGCTGCTTCACAAGCGCTTCTTGTCCTCCATTGACTTCCATTAAGAATCACAGTTCTTGCTAACCTGAGTAATACCTCTGTGTGCGTGCTTGTGTGTATGTTTATACATAGGTGCAAGCTTTCTCACCAGGGAGGATGGCAAAAGCTGATGTAGCCCTGCTTGCACCAGGTCTTATGTAGACTCCATAGGCTCACTTCTCTCTTCAGAGCACACTCTTGTTCCCTCTGATTTAAAAACTAAGCACATCTAGAGAAGCTGTTTCTTCCCAGAAAGTTAAGAGGCTTTATTTTCAAAAAAATCCTTTTAAAAACACTAAAAAAAAAGCTAACGAACAAAACACTTCTATGAGTAATTGCACAGAAGACATGAGTCTGAGAGAGCAAGACTCAAGCCCACCTTTACTGTGAACATAGAGTTGTCCTAGGGTTGCTAAATAAACTATAATGTTAGGTCTATCCCTTTTGCAGTTAGGATTCAATACAGTCGTTGCTGTTCTAGATTTCTGTTTAAATGGCTTGAATGGGTTGTTCTAAAAAATAATCAAACCAGAATGTTCCTCCTGCAGAAAGTATAATTATTTTTATTGCTTTCCATTTGCATTAAAAAGGAAAATTATAAATGCTATTTTTCATGTCAACAGAGATTGGGAAGTTTTAAACTGATGATATTAAAATGGACTTTTTTGAGGATGTTTTCACATACAAAAGTTTGCTATTTCAAAACAATTTTCTTGCCCTTGAACTAATTTTATGAAATTTTAGAATGCTCTTTTCAAGTGAGTGTGAAGGAAGAGGCATAGCATTTTTTGATAGGAAATGCTCTGACAAGTCAATAAAAGCCTATTAAGATCTACTGCAGATACTGAAGAAGTAATGTGTGTGGCCAGCATCTGGAAATGAGAGGATGGCACAAGGTAGTCCTGTCTGGGACTACCCCTTCTTTCCAAGGGAGGAGTCAGCAGCAGGGGCAAACCCACAGGTTAGAGCAGCACACGGCATTCTCTGCCCTTAACTCCTGACTGGCTCAATTTTAAAAAAACCTGAGCACTTCTCATGCCACTTCCAGTCAATACAAGTGCAGATATTCAGCAACTGGAGGAATTGCTCTGTCTTGTTCGAGGCCAGTATTAAAGGTTTTCTCATTAAAAGTTTAACTGTTTGTACAGCAGAACCAATGATTACTTGCCTGCTGCACAGAGACAGGTAGTAGATGAGAGATTAAAATAATTTTGAAGGATTTTGTGTCCCTTTGCTGAATGTTATTCTAGAACTGGAAAAAATCCTATTACTGTTCTACTACCATTTTTAAACAGATTTTTTCAAAGATAATTTTAAATAGATGGAAATACTGGTTTTAAAGTCAGGAGACTAGTTTAATATTACAAAGCCAGTGGAAAAAGAAGTTATCCTCTCCTTTTTATGCTTATTATTTGAGGTTTGGTTGCATTATTTGTTCATAGCTTTTGTAAAAACAAAATGTAAATTGCACAATTAAACATTTGGAACAGCCTCCTTTATCAGTGTGTCAGGGACATCTAATAGCATCCTATTACAGATCACTTATCAGATGGTTGTTCAGTTAACTGCTATTATGTTCTTTGCCATCCTCCATAATTTGATGCGAATAGTTTCTGATATTTGCAGGGTGGCAATAATCTTCCTACGTTGCTACATTTTTCTCTCATTTTTAGGACTCTCCTGTTCTTGTTTGGTTTGTGTTATCACCTGCAGGTAGCACTACATAGATTATACTACCTCATGTTTGGTCTTTCCTCATACCCTTCACATTGGCCACTGCTATAGACCTCACATTGGGCTATGCTGGCTTTGTTCTGGCTTGCTGGGGCTGCTATTATGTTTACAATTGCTGCTGGTGATCTGTATGTTTTCTAATGCAGATTCAGATGTACTCAGGATGGCTAAGAGCACTAAAGCTCCTGCATTATCACTGCCTGCCTGCAGTGGACACTGTAATTGTCTGTGACACTCCTACCATCCTATTACTGCAGCAGCTGGCTGGGGCTGTTTGCTAAAAAATGTCACACAGATGTGAGCAAATATCAGTTTTGAGGACTCATTTTCCACTCCCCTTCTGCTCCCCTTTCACTAGCAACAGTAACAGCTCTTTGACTTGTCAATTGCTGAGACCACTCTGCTGCTGCTCTCTGGGACACCCACCAGCCCAACTCCAACCTCTTGGTAGGAGTACTGGGGAATGGAGAGGGCATCTATTTCACCCCCGAGGCCAGGCAGCCTGAACCGTGAGCAGCTTCTGCTTTTCTGCTCTCCCGAGCATGCTCCATGGAGCAGTTTGCTCACAGATTTGCTTGGAGAAGCTGTCTGCATGGGGAGGGGAGGTGGGAAGAGGCGGGAGCCACAGGCTCTGTGATTATCAGCCAGTCTCCAGCTGGCTTTGTGCCTTCTCGCAGCGTTTTTCATGAGGGTTCAGGTAGTCAGGCAGAACAGTTCTGGTCAAGACACCCAGGCTGTGAGCTCCCCCTCACTGTCTGGAAAGAAGTTTTGTGCCTGTGTGGTCTCTGGTTGCAGTCGATGCAGGCAGTTTTCAGCGAGTTGATCAGGGTCTTAAGAATTACAGTGCGAACTTCTTACTGTACCCTTTCCATTCTGATTTTTAAGCACTCTGGGTCTCTGGTACATCAGTACTACAGGTGTCTCGGTACATTATAGTGCATATTGTGTCAGTTATAATGTTCAAATATGCACCTGTTGGTTAGGGCACCTTTAATTTTTCCAGACTTGCTTTATCTAGGAATTTAATTTTTAATCAAAAGGCAAAGCTGACTAAGCAGTGATTTTATAATACTTTCTCACTGACTGACCAAAAGTTGGAATGCTTAATGCATCATTAGTACTCCTCACTACAAGAGGGTAGTGTTAATACATACGTACGGTGTTAATATTTCCAAGTAGAAATACTCGAGACTTAGGTTAACTGTTGCCTCTCTCTACCTGTGAAATACTAATGAAAAATGCTTGAGAATCTTCCAGGATCTTTCATAACAAAATAAGATAATACCTTGTAGTGCACATCTTCTTTTTTTCCTGTCCAGATACTAATTCAGCACTCGGCTCAGGTCACCATAAAGTACATGAACACATTTCCTAATAAAATGTGAAGTTTCACTACAGGAGCAGTGAGCTGTCAGCTATCTTTCTGATGCCCTTTATTTATTTTTCTGCCTTTCCCTTTTGCTAGCACTTGTCAAATTTCTCTGGAACATTTTTTCTCTCTTTGCTATTCTGCAAGAGCAGAAGAAAAGAAAATTGGGGGAAAAAAGCACTAAGGGCTTTAAAGTTTAAAAAATAAACACAATTTGGGAACTGTAGAAGCAGCTGTTAGTTGCACAGGCCATAATTTACTAGAATACACATGGCTGTAGTCAGCAAAATTAGTGTTTGCTTGGGTTTGCATTTCAGGCAACTCACCACTTTTGAAACTAGCATATAACAAAGACATCAAGGAAGGCAAAGAAAAAGGTTTTGTGGTGTGATTTTTATTCTAGTACACTTATACTTTTATAAATTCCCCTTCTTCAAAAAAAAAAAAGGTGTAATTTCTTTCATTTTATGATCACCATCATAATCCTGTGAATAACAACAGTCAAAGTTACCAGCAGCACAGCCTGAGTTCAGGATAAGGAATGACTTATGTGGAATGTGGAAGGTTTATGAATTGGATGAAAAACTACAGTTGCTTGGCTTGACTACATTTCATTTCCATTCCAGAGATGCATCTACCTAACATTATGAGATTTTGCAAATGAAGACCCTGCAATTGAGGTTTTTCTCACCACAATTGCAGGGTCCCACTCCAAGGGCCATCTGCTCCTCTGCTTATTACTAGGAAAGAAGAATCACATTTCAAATGCTTAAAAATTCAGAGGCAAATGAGCCAATTCCTTCAGTTCAATTCAAATTTACCAGCCAACAAAAAGAAATATACCTCGAGGATTTCTTAACCTGTTGCTTCATCAAAGCGCACCCAAAAATGACTGTGCCTTCCACCATTCCCCAACAGCATCCCTTGAGTCCCTGCCTGCCCCTCCATTTGAGGGTCTCTGGGAATCCCACAAACTGTCACTTGGGTAGGGTAATCAGACTTGTAAAATCACAGGTCAGCTGTGATACTGTAACACTGAAATGCCAGTGCTGCGTTAGTACCTACATGAACGTGGTCATGTTTGCTTATAGATCTGGAGCAGAAAAGGTACGTGGAGGGAATGAAAGCTGTCCCTGATAGAACAGAAACTGCTAAAAAGTTCAGTTCGAAACAGAATCTAACTTAAAAGAGTTTTTGCTGAGGAATGGATATTTGATGTGTTTCCAGTAATGGAAATCCTAATTCTTTAGAGGGCCCAAAGACTTAGCACAAGTCCCATGAGACACAGATGAGATCAAATGATCTGGTTTAAGTCTCTGCTCTACCACAAATTCTTATTTAATCTTGGCAAAACTCTGAGGATAAAATTAAGGCTCTTAATTAAAGGCTGAAGGAAGTTAGGTCCCCTCATTATGGCAGTGCTTTTGGAAATGTTTACTCTTTGACCTTCTCTATTTTCAAAACATGCTTCAATGTTCTTCCTGATAATGTAACCAGCACAAAGCCATTGCAAACTGTGATGTTCACAAGCGAGAAGGCAAATAGCTGTGGTATCACAGTAGCAAAAGGCAACAAAAACCCCAAACAACCCACAACTATTTTATGGTTGCTACCAGGTTCCTAAAAAGTCACAATAAGAAACTATGAAATATGTCGCCCTCAAACTACCATCAGTACTGAAAATACTGCCTTTCTTCTTTCTTTCACCTTAAAAACCATTGTACAAAGTGAAAATTAACCCCATTCGCCCTTTAAGCCACTGTTCATTATGAGATTACCTATCAGTACCACACTACCACAGCAATGTTTGAGAAGACAGATATTCCATCAAGAGAACTGAGCCCAAATAATAAAAATAATGGGAAGAAACAACAACTAAAGATATGTTTTCTGTTTAAATATTTATGTAGAACTTATTATTTATGTTTCCTGGCTTTTCTACATTTAGTACTTGTTAGCAGTGTCCCTCACTTATGAAACATTAATGCTCTATTTTTATAGCTCACTTCTGTTCTTAATCTGAGTTATTTTATGAAATGACTCCTTTTTATGGTGCTGAGGATTCAGATTCTTTCTGCCTATTGAGTTACACCATTATTGTCACCTCAAGTGTAGCAATTTTTTTAAAACTATTTTTAGAAGGGCAGAGAGTCTTTGTTACCCTCTACAGATTAGATACTGTGAGAGATTTGAGTCTGCCCATGTTCACAGGCTGCAGAACATCCTCCAGACACATTGCTTTAGGTGTTATGCCCCCGTCAGAGAGGTAAATCATGTAAGCCTTGAAATATGTGAAGTACTGATCAATGCAACCTCAAATGCATGTGGTACCAGCTACATGAGATCATAAACGCCATGAACATCAGCACAGTCACAGCCAGTCAGTCCATTTAGTTCAGTATCCAGTGTCCAAGCAGGGGTAGTAGCAGATACTTGAGAAAGAGTATAACAAAGGACAAGGGGTATAATCAAGAAAATAATAATTCTTTATCATTATATTTTCCCAGATTTCACCCAATCTGCAGTTTAGAAAATTTCTGAGTCAGAGATAATGTCTTGGTGTTTGACAGCCTTTGTGTGGTTTTTATTCATGTATTTGTCAAAATCTGTTTGTGGGATGCACAGCCTTCCACAGCATGAGCTGTGCAAACACATCCTGCAAAAATGCTTTTCTTTGTTTGGAACCCATCACTTGAACATTTAATTGGAGTCCCCCAAGTTTTGTGTTTTGGAAAGCAATGACCAATCATTCCTCACTGATCTTCCCTGATCTACTTGTGGTTTTGCACCCAGTACCTTTTTTTTGAGGCCTGAATGCTAATCGTTTTTGTCACTCCTCAAAGTAAACCATTCCCTACATTTGATCATCTTAAAAGCACTTTGAAAAATTTCAAATTTTCCTGGGAAAAGAGAAAAGCAGCAGAACAGGGACCACTGTCTGTGATTTTCCCACATTTCTCCTCCTTTTCTCTATCAGTTCTGTTAATATTCCTCTACATAAACATCCATGGGGAAATTTCACTTTAAAATAACTTTAGAATAACTAAACATTAGTAAAGGATTTTGGATTTATAAAGTATTGAAAAACTTCTATGATCTCCCTTAAGTTTCATCTGACTTATGAGCAGAAAAAATGCAGCAGTTCAGAGCAGATCTTGTCCTGGTGTAAGTCTAATGGCTCCCACAGCTGGCGTATATTGATGTGGCTCTATTGATTGAGAGAGTGCTACACTGATTTATATCAAGCAAGGATCTGGGCCTCTATGTCCCAGCAGAACTCAGTGATAAACTTTTTTTTAAAGCAAGTTAAAGGGAATAATCCTATTGACTCTCATTCTTGTGCTAGGTACATATGTCTAATGAGAAATTTTTCAGTATTACTGGCCTTAGAAAGAGAGTCTGTGATAATAGCAGCATATCTGTGTTGTGGCCACAAGATGGCCATATTTCCGAATACAGTTTCTCAGGAGTGTTACAGCACAGGAAGTGAATTTATTCCTATCAGGTGGAGAACGCAGTCACCGGCTATAGTGGCACTGTGCTTGAGGCACTTGCTTTGTCTCAGCCACCTGTCCGATACTGCCGAATACAAAAACCTGCAGGAATCAGAAGACTCTGATATGCACTAATAGAGGAAAGCAACCTGGAGGGTGCAAGAAGTGAATGACCTGTATATGATTCCTGTTACCCCGCAGATGACAGACCACATTCTGAATCTGGCTGTGCCAGATTATTCATTGGTATAAAGATGCCCACCAGGCACAGCAAAACAGCCCCGTACAATCTGTGGTACCAGCAATAGGATGCTGGAGGAACATACACAGTATGTCACTGGTGGTCAAAAAGGACAGAGTCAAGACATAGCCCATAGGTAGTCTGGTTTCAAGTTTGAAAACATCATGTGGCCAAGACAATGCTGATGTGCCCCAGACTATTGGATCAGCAAATCAATTAACCAATGTGGTGAGCTGTTCACTGGGAAATCAGAGTGTGTCCTGATTGATAAAGCATAGCTTTCTGATACGTACAACACAGCTAAAGTTCAGCATTACAGTGGAGGAATGCCAATAACTCTTTAGTCTTTAGGGATTTTTTCAGTAAAATAATTCCTCCATTTTATAATTAGAAACTGCAAATCACTCACTAATCTCAGTGATTAATGTCCAAATTTTGTTCTTTATTTAATCTGTTTTATCAACTTGCATTTTATTAAGAACTTCAGAGTTTTCTCTATCCATTTATTTATTTACATGCCCACTGATTCATGCAACAGAGGAATAGAGGCATGAATGAGAATTTGGAAATTTAAGAGGTCACAAGTCTCCTAAAATAGGTTTAACTGAATATGTCTTTGTCAGCTCTTGCACCCATCCTTCACAGCTAAACAGAGAACATCACTGCCTGTGTTTTTACCTGCAGGGAACTGAAGCACATGGGTAGAATGCACCTGATTCAGCTCACAGTGGAGAGAAATCCCACTTTGACTTCAGTAGGAATAGGATCAGGATGGAATAAGCAAGAACAGGGTTGCACTAATAGCCTCTGTTTGCGGGAGAAATTGGATGATGAACTTTTGACTCCTAGCCTAGTTCCTCAGCTGCTTGGCTGCCCTACAGATTTCTCTTTGACCCCAGTTTAAGAGTATATACTTAACCACATGATAACTTGAGGAAAGTGATTCAACAGGACTACTTACGAGCTCATATTTATGCATGTTCTTAGGTATTCTGCTAAAATTCCAATCACTCTTTGAATAGACCTTTCAGAGATCATATTTTCCTTTTATTTCCCAAAGTATATTGAAAAGACAAAAAACCAAAACAGGAATCCAAGCAACAGAAGCTGATGTTGACTTGCAAAGCAGGTCACTGGTTCATTACTATCCTTTTGTAATTATGACGGAGATCAAGAGATCATCAATAAAATAGGTTGTCTTCATTGCTCATGCTAGTCCCACTTAGATCATAAAGTCTGCTTTTGGAGAGGTTCTTTGATATAAATGGTTTTATTGATTGAGAAACAATGATACCAGACTACATATGAGACTTACAGAGATCCCAGACTAGCACTGAACAAGAAATCACGTAGCAAGAACATGCTTCTGGGATGCTACAAACCTTCATCTTCAGCAGTCCCTGTCCAGCAGTCTAATTGGCATCCTTTTCACAGAGCTATACTGTGTAATATAGGCCCAAGACCAGGAAAACAGCTCTGCAAATAAAATGTTTGCAGGAAGCAATTTTTGTATGTCAGCAGGCTGGTATTTTAACACTATGGAGATTCCTTGTTTAACTGTAGATAATTGGAGCACACTTAAAAATGCACATACATTGCAATTCCAGAATTCTAAGAGACGTAACACAGCAAATATTAAGGTGTCATATACCTATTATTTTCTCTCCGACATTTAGAATTAGGAAAGAAGAAAGCAATCTGCAAATGTGCGTTTGAATTAGATCAAGAGACGGGTGAATATTTTAGCATTGTCTGCCAGGAATGCTTTCTGAACAGCCCAGCTCTCACAAAAAACTACTGGAACATCAAATAGAAACAGTATGTGAAATGCATGCACTGTTCTTCTGATATCCCCATGGCAAGATCCCAGATGCATGGAGAATAAATGGTATGGAGTATTTCATGCTTTCCTGATCATTATGTAGTATTATCACAGTCTTCATAAATTTTAGACTTGAGGCAGGGCTTTGTCAACACAATATAAAAATATAGAACCAAAAGAAGGCACTCATTCCAATTCCATGAAAAAGTGAATTAAAGGAAAACAGGGGAATGGCAAAACAGAATCCAACAGAATATTTGACAGTACGGTAAATCACAGTCTTACATTTTACCTGTTGTCAATATGTTTTGTGGGTATCTGAAAAACATTTTAACAGATGAACTGACAGAGAACAGTGAAGTGGCTTTGTAGCTTTCTTGGGAAGCTTCTCCTGGACAGCAGGACAGAATGACAGGAAAACTATAAGTGCTTGTTTGAAAATTTAGCAAGTAAAATGGGGACCAGGGTAGAGTGGGAACAATGAGTTAGCCTCTCCTCAGTTGGTAAGAGATATGATATGGAGTGTAGACTGCAAAGGACTTTACAAGAGGGACAAGTACCTCACACTTAAAAGTTTGTACTAAACTATTAAAACTATTAATATGAAAATGACTGTAATCCTGATTCATCTTCACTGAAAGAAGTCACAGCAGTTAAATAGATGTTCATTCTGCAAATCACTGTTAAATGTTTCTTACTGTCCCTCTGCTAGACACTGAGGTTGCATGACCTCTCCGTAATCTGCTTCAAACAGACTCATTAAACTATTAAGGAAAGTGGATTGAGTTTACCCCCACTCACTTCATCTGAAGCAGATTAGAGAATGCTAATCCATTCCCTACAGATTTGGGGTTACTAAACCCTCCAACATCACTACAAAATCTGGAAGATCATGTTTATTTATGACCACATTAAAATAAGAAAAGCTTGGGCCTGTCATATCCCTTGATTAAACAAGTGATTTAGGCTTTTCCCAGCCCTATAGCTTGTGATATGTCTTACAACAGGACATAATAAGGCACTGGAGTACCTGTCATAGCCTGTATGTCATGTGGTCTGCACAGACAGGTTTCTAACAGCCCCTGGGGCCTTCATCTCTTTCCATAAGGAGGGAGAAGACCACACAAGAGGACACAAAGCTCAGCCCTGACTACTTGGACTGCAGATCCTGGGAGTCCTTGCACCAGTGCTGGGAGCAGCATAGATAGCAAGTCCTGCAATAGGCAGAATTTCACTAAACATTAAGAAAACCCCTTAGTCCAGAATAGTTTTACAGTAAGACCAGTTCCCCCCACTCAGAGTTGCTTTTCTGGGCTCTCACTAGCTTCTGCAAAGATATCAGTTAAACTCAGACATGTTTTCAAGCTTCTCCGTAAGAATCTCCATCATTACCATTACATTTGCAAACATGTTAATACAATCATAGAATGGTTTGGGTTGGAAGGGACCTTTAAAGGTCATCCAATGGCCCATTCTTTGCCAACTTTAGAAACTTGAAAATGAAGCTGCATTTCCAAGCTGAGGGAACTGAGAGCTCTGCAACACCCCACTGTTCAAGAGAAAAATGGCCATGAGAAGGACGTGTCCTCTGGGGCTGGGCAGAGCAGAGCCCGGAGTGAATGGAGAGTGGCCTTCAACACCCACAAACTCTGTCAACTGTCAGCTATGGCATTTAGAATCATTTCAGATTTTTATCAAAAGCCAAGCTTGAGCTGTCTTTGCATCATTCCAGGATTCAAACCTCTTGGGTGTTTCAGTGGGTTGAAAGAGCCCACCTCTCCCAGCTGCAACAGTGGGACTGCAAAAGAGATGAGCTGAGGCAGAGTGGACGGCTAAGGAGAGGTTCCCTCTGGCTGCCCCTCCTGCTAGTCTGGTCTTTGTGCCTCACAGACTTGTGCGCCTCTAACTTAACAGTGTTTATTTATTTTTCTCCATTGTGGACAGAAAAGGAGCTGCCTATATTTTTGGCATTGTCACATAGTGGTTCTGCTCTTGTGTCAACAAGGGTGATGACCCAGATGCGTCTCTGCTAGTTTGGGGCCACTAGATATTGAGCTTTAATTCTGTTTCCATTGGCGAGAACAAGAGAAAAGTCAATCTACTATTTTGCACATTATTTAAGAAGTTTCACTTGGGAATTTGTGAAAAAGCAGCTTTGCATGAAAAAATAGCTGACTTTGTCTGTAATATGGTCGGGATTGTGAGACCTACATTTAATCTCACAAGTGCCAAACTGTTTAACAGCACACGATGCAGAAACAAAATTAGTAAATGACTTGTTGAACTTGATAAAGAAACCAAAGGATCATCCTTCACAGAGGTCAGATAATCTACTTACAGGGAGAAAGATCATTAGATAACCATCTCTCTCTTTAAAATGAGCACCTGATTATTCCAGTCGGGTTTGAATTGTCTCCTTTGTACAAGTGAGGTGTTATTTTAAGATTTGTTTTAGAGATTGTACTCTGCATTTAAAATCTCCTTTGTGTGTAATCTTTTGCTCTCTCCTTTGTTCTTATCAAACAGATGAAGGAAGGAACTCCTGCCAGCTTTTTTGTTTCTCATTTGGCATATTGCTATAAATTGTACACACAGACCTTCATAAAAGCTTTTATTCACCATCTTTTATTAAGAATCTTCATGCAAGTGTATGTGTCTGTATTTACAATCATCTATATTTTCATAAAATGAAAGAGGCCAGTACCCAGAATAAAAACAAAAAAGAATGTGAACTTTAGCAATCTGAGAATTCAGCTATGAAAATGTTAGGCTCATTAAAGAATTTGGACTAATTCATAAGAGATTTCATCTTTGAAACCTCCTGGCTACATGCATTTGCTTATCCAAGTCCAGCAAATCAGTTAATAAACCAGAATTCTTCATCTTTTATTTTTTTCCTGCAGTTTTCCAAACAGTGTGATATATTGAGATGTTCTGCATTAGAATTGAATGCTGTTCTTTATAACTATTATGCTGAGCACATTTCTATATGTGTAGTGCACTTTAGAAATACAAGGTAGCCCTATCTAAGTGCAATGTATTTATTCAGTGTTGTAAATATTCATGGTGCTTCTTATGTCAATATAAAATAACAAATTATATTGTGCTCTTGGTTACGGTGATACTGATCTTTGATTATTTCACTGACTACATAGTGGTGCTCTAGACTCTATTAAGTGTAGCTAATACGGAGATATGGCCTATGTAAGAAAAGATGGAAATACAAAAATAAAAACCATCAAAGACAAGACTTCTCAGGCTCCGTGTTTATTCTACTCTGAGAACTGACCTAGAGTTAGACGATAGGCATTTTGTAGTCAGACTTGAAACTGAAGCTTGAAGTGCCTGCCTGGGAGAAACTGCAGGCATGTAGAAAACTGTTGTGGATGCTGTTAGTCATTTCTAAGTATCTGGAGAAGGCTGCTAAAATGTAATTGCTGTTTGCTAATCTGAGCTCTAAACTTTCAGATAATTACTGTGCTAATGGATACTGACTGAATTAAAATGGTTAACGTCAATGTGACGAAAGACAGAAGAGAAGAAAAAAAGGAAATGAGCAAACTTTTGTCCAAACTCTCCAGTCTGTCCAAACTTAAGTTAGTTAAGGGTACATTGCCTTCGTCATTTGCATAGCTGCAGGTGAGCACACTTTTGCTCTTTATCAGTATCTGTTGTATTTAATCTGGGACTTTGCAGAGACTTCATATTTTAGGTACTGGAGCAGTCATCTGGTATGTTAGGAAGTGGCAGATGAATAATGGTAAGTCTGAGTCTCAGTGCAAATGTATATAGCTGGAAAGCAAAGGTCTGCAGTAAAAGCGCTCTGTAATAACTGTGACTCAGGGTTTTTGAAATCAAATAGTCTGACTCTTGCTTTAACGGTAAAGGGTGCAGATCTCAAGCCTGTCCACAATAATGGGAGGTTTAGGTAGAAACTGGAAGAGCTGAGCTTGGGCACACACTGCTGACATCTGTTCTAGGGGATCTTTGAAGCAGGGTAAGATGACGTTACCACTTGCTGTCCTCCTTTTCTTTGGAGAACAACTTTTTAAAGTGTGAGATTAACAGATAAAAAGATTATATATTTTTGTTCCTTTTTAATTTCGAAGGCTGAGATGATATCCCACCAACATCTTCAAGAACATCAAGAAAATCACTGAATGAGATTTCAGTGCCTAGTTCATAGATGGATATCTTAACCTTTCAAAACATACGTTATTGTATGGCTTTTACTTCTTTGTTACCAAAACTTGTAAAATATTGCATTTTCTTGATTCTGAAAAAAAAAGTTGAAACCTTAAGAAATAGTCTACAAATTATGAGATTTGTAATAAACCTGTAAATGAGAAACACAATTAAATTCTAATGTAAATTTATGTCATCAGTGCAATCAATTAATATTAAATCATGCTTTCATTTCTGTATAGATTATCTGTTTCACTTCTTCTCTGTAACCCAGAGGTACTTTTTTTTACTTCTGTAAACAAGCACTGGTATAATGAAAAGGTAAACCAAGGGTAGAATTTTTTTTTTACAAATAGTTTATGGACTACTGCAAAATCAAAGGTAACACTTCACCTGGTTTTAGCCATTTATAAGCTGACCCTCTGCAGTAAAGGTGAACTCACAGGTCTCTCTGCTGAGTGCAGTCTGTGAAGGAATCTAAGGCTGTCTCAGACACCTGTTCCTTTTATCTTCAGATCTTATCTTAAACATTAACAATATCATGTTCTAGTTCCTTCACATCAAATCTTAAGAAGAGGCATGTGAATTATGGATTTCCTTCTTAAATATTTTTCTTCTGTGATTGCTTTAATGGTCATAAGACATGCTGGACTGATCAGCTTTCAGAGCAGTGTCCTGTATTTGTTACAGTCATACAAAGACTTCTGTGCTTTGCCACTGCCTGCTGCCTCTCAACTGGTGAAGCACCTTCATGGGCTGGTCTATGTGTCCTCTTAGGCTTATTGACCAATGGGGCATGTGTGCATGCTAAACTTGCTGGTGGTTTCAGCAATATGGATCCAGAGATCTCAGCCTGTCCGTATCTCCATTTCTTAAAACATAGTCAGATGCTTAGAAAAATAAAAGACTGGTCTGGTTGTTGGGATCAGTCCCCCAAGTATTTGTCTGCACCTCTCTGGGAAATTCATGATCTCAAAGATGCAGTTTAATTTCTTCTTGGTTTAGGCAACTTGAGCTGCCTAAAGTAATATTGTCTGGTCACAGCTACAGAGTCCAGCATGGGGTGGGTGAGCAGCACTGCCAGGGCCAGACGGACTGGTAATAAATAAAGGGAGATCCCCCCACATTCACTGGCTGTTCTGCTCACCACATTTCTCCTTCATGGTCTTATGTTTATCCTGGCTAATTCTGCAAGCAGCATTTTTATCTTGCCCTCAATATCTCATGGCAGTGAGCCCCAGAGCGTGCTCTGTGGAACAGTAATTCATCCTCTGCATTTTACATCTGGACAGAATAATTTCTTTGTTCTGAGAAAGTAAATAAGAATGTCAGATTTACCTTCCTCAGGTCATGTCTCTCTGTATTGTGATTTTTCTAACTCTCCTCCTCTCTAAACTAAACAATAATAAGCTATTTCAATTTCTTCTATCATTATCCATAATGGACTTTCAGAGCTAAGAGAGGTGAGAATAAATATAAGAAGAGATCGTTTTTTCACAGAAAGCTGATCGCATAACTTTTGTTTTACACAGCTCTCAACTGTTTACTTATTTACTGATTTAGCAGTGAAGTAGGAACAGATTGTACTGATGGAGGCAGCTATAGTGAGAGGGTAGCATAGCTAAATGAGTTTGCAGAAGAGATTGGAAAGGAAGAAGTGAAATCACTAAGCAAACAGCACAAGGAAGACTGCAGAGCTCAATTAACATGGGCAAAAAAGGCATGACAACAGTAAAAGAAGGGTACAGTGGGCTGAAATCAACCACCTGTAGGTGGTGGCAGTAGCTGAAATATTTAATTGACGTATTGCTGGAGAATGTTTTGCTTTTTGTGATCCAAAGGTAAAAGGAAAATACAGACCATGTCAAAAACATGTACCAAATCCTATTAGTTATTATTAATAAAAATGCTTCAATATTTTCCATACGTATTATTTCACTTTGAAAAAGTTATTTTGTCCACTGAAAAAGCAAAACCTAAAATTATTTGAAATAATTCTTCATCAATTTCATTTATGTTTCTAATAGCTGAAATCCTCAGTTAAAATAGTGGAGACAGAAATAGTTAGGCAGGAATACCAGGCATAAAGAGGTGCAGAAGGGAGAAAAACCTAAACATGCAGATTCCTCATATTTCCTCTAATGACTTATTGTTTTTTTATTAAATCTGTTAGAGTTTTAAATTTTGTGTGTGTGTGCGTGTCAGTCTGGAGTATTGATTTTTACAGTCTACTGTGAAGAGCGCTGGGGAATTCTGGAGTTCCCTGTGCTTTGGTAAACTGTATGTTTTATAATCATTAGAAAAGAAGCTGATGTTCTGTAATATCAACTTTATAATCTCTATATTGCAGTATTTTTGCATCAAAGCTGTCATGACAATTTCCCCACAGGAGCTCCTGCAGCAACTCCACAACAAGTACTAACACAGAAAATATCCTACGTAGTTCTTTGTTTTAATGATCTAGTTTAAACAGAAGGGCTTTGGGAACTGGCTGACAATTTTGCTGAGGACGAACAAAGCAGATGAAGACTCACTTTCTGCTCCTTTATGCTGAACAGTGTTAATTAAACGGAATTAAAAACTGTAGCAAAAGGCAAAAAGCTGTTCCCAGCTCTCCACCAGCCAGCAGAACAAGTAACATTTTGGCTGGTCAGGTGACAGAAGCAGCAAGTGATTTGGGGTTTCAAGCTTAATGGAGTTAGTAGGGCAGTTGGAATAAGATGAAACCACAATGAGCCTCCTACCTTACTTTGAAGTTAGTTTTTGAGAGGAGGCTTTTTAGTATCATTCTTGCAACTCTTCTGGAAAACTTGTGCACAAAGGGATGCTTATTACTATAATTTAATGTAGATTCTACTAAATTCAAGGGAACATTCAGACATTTCACTGTATATTTTCAATTTTTACATATGTTACATAATCATAAGAAACAGACCTGGAAGCACATACAGCAAAGCAAGTGTCAATCATGTTGGAAGTAAAACTGGAGATAACTTAATGAATTTGAAGGATGGTTTCAAAATCTAGGAGGAGACTTCTCTCAAAAATTAGACCATTTTATCTACTCTTAAACAAGTATTTTAGGAGAAATTACAATATCATCTGAGGCAGATTATGAAACAAGATTCCTGTACCCTATACCTGGTTCTCTTTCTTATTCCTCTGCTATACACACTCAGAAACTTTATCTGTCTGTGTTTTCTTCCCCTGTCACCTATCTGTGCAGCTAAGTTCTTTCTTAAGGGATTAATTTGCAGAGTGTTGAGCCTGACTGCAGTAACTGTTGCTGTTACTTTTTTTTTAATAACAGTGCTCATGAAGATGCAGTGACGTTTTGTGATGCAATTGTCTCACAACCCTTGAAAAAAAGAAGTCAACAGAAATGTTTTCAAATGTCCTCTCCTTCCCCACTATAGTGCCAGGAAAAACTGGAGCGTAAGCTGGATAAATGACATAAATATTTAATACTAGATTAAGTAAACTAAACAATTAATACTTGGCATAAATTAAAAATTTAAATATCTAGGACAGAGTTTCAGGGGTTTGGTTTTTTGTTTGTTTGTTTGTTTTTTTCCCCAAAAAATGTGCCAACTCATTTCTCTAAATGTAAGAATGGAGTAATTCCACTGACAATGTCACAGCTACTCTAGGTTTGTGTCCATATGAAGGACAGTGCAATCTCCCATTCAGATAAACCAAGGTGAGTAGTAAAACCCTAGAATATTAAAAACAAAACAAAACAAAACAAAACAAAACAAAACAAAACAAAACAAACTAAGAAGGATCTAAAGAAACTTGTAGTTCAAGCTCTGGATAACGTTGTTGGTACCTGTTTGTTTCCATGGAGCCTGTCATAACACTTTGAAGGGCTGAAAAGGGAGTGGATACTGTGAGTTCCAGTTTCTATACCCATTCCAGTCAAAACAAGGTTTCAGGTATGGGAATAAACAGAAAAACCTAGGTCCATATGAGATGACAGGATTGCATCCAGCATATTCTGAACCCACTCTGGCAGGGAGCTTTGTGCAATCTGTATGCCCTGACCTGCAATTACACACTCTCACTTCAGAGCTTCTGCGGTGGTGAACACAGAAACTATCAGCAACCCCATCAAAACACCTTTGTGCTCTTAAGACAGAGAGCAATTGATCCTGCTTCCAAAAAAAAGTCTCTGCTGAGGCCATTGCTTAATTAAAGGCAGAGGAGCCTCTGAAAGAAGCTGCCACATAGCAAAGCAGATAATGTGTGATATGCTTGCATGATGATATACTAGGGACCAAGCTGAATGTCTGTGATTTTCTTGTGCTCATCTTGCTGTTTTGGATCAAAGCCTAAGTTAAAAACAGAGATTAGACAGAAGCATGGGGACTGCACTCATCAGCTGCTATTAAACACAATGGTCTGACTGCAACCTGTTGCTTAAATGAAGTGTTTATTGATGAAGGCTGGAAGGACAGAGACAAGGGAAGAATAACTTCAGATTTTCTGTTTCTTTTACTTGTCAAGTATTCACATCTGGAGATAGAAACAGACTACTGAGCTACCACACTATTTAGCTTAAACAACCATTTGTACAACAGGCCATTCATATGAATTTGTTATTCCTAGGAGCCTTGCATTTTAAGTTTGAAATTGAGTTGCCTCAGCATGAAACTTGTGTAAGAGAAGACATGGTTAATTCCACTGAGATAAGGCAGTGAGGAGAGGACAAATCTCTACGGGCTCAAATGCTCTTTTCGCATAAACTTTCGCACATCCATTAATTTCAGTGGACCTATGTGGACTAGGGCTTGGAACCTACTATTTCTGCATAATCTGGGAAAATACACTGCATAGAAAAAGCTCATTATTTTTGCAAGCAGAGAGAACAAGTGCCAACTAAACAATCTGTGGCTGTTCACAAGCAAACAGAAAAGGTCTGTGGCATTTTCCTCCTCACATATCTAGGGAAATTCTGCAGCAGTTTAATCTGTTTGTTCAGGGACTCATGGGAGAGGTCACAAACCCATGCAAAACTCTACTGATTATAATAATGTTAATAACTTTCTCAAGAGCAGACAGACTAAGGCAAGGAAGAACATGGTAATGAACTAACAAAAGAACC
Organism: Mesitornis unicolor; assembly: GCF_000695765.1. Classification (NCBI taxonomy): domain Eukaryota; kingdom Metazoa; phylum Chordata; class Aves; order Mesitornithiformes; family Mesitornithidae; genus Mesitornis; species Mesitornis unicolor. The sequence goes on along the minus strand of NW_010200666.1, from coordinate 11,806 downwards.
TGGCTGTACATTCACATTACACTACGGTTTTATTAATGTCTTACTAACACAGCATTTGATGATGGAGGGGAATGCCCAGATCTTTGGATCTGGTCAAGTTCTGATTCTGTTGTCTTCTCCTCAGGTTGCTGTTCTGGCTTTGTCACCACAGCAGATCAGTGTTGCCCATTAGAGGAAGGGTGCCAAGCAGGTAATTTATCACTTGCATCTTCTGTTCAGGGAATATGACCAGAGATGTTTTTATATAAGGTCAACAGGTTGCACTATCAACAATTAAAGGTGTCTGAGCAAGGCGATAAGTAGAGCTGAAGCCCTGTTGGTAACTCTGGGTGCTGCTGACCCCAGAATACGACTTTGAGCCAGTTCCCTAGAACTTCATTGTTTCTTCCACAACTTTTAGTTTCTTATTCCAGTCACCATGTGAGGCCCTGATGAGCTTTTCTGTGTTCCCACATATGCTGTGGGTGATGTCCCAGATATTTGCTCTGCCCCTAATACCTATCACTTAAAGAAATCCTCACTTCCACAGAAGTGGAATGTGAAGTGAATGCTGAGGAGTTTTCCTGGCTAGGTACACTCTTAGAGGAAATCTGGTGAAGTCTGCTGATTTTGTGCATTAGAAAGATGTTCTTAGAACACTGCCTCCACGCTGACAATTTTGTAAAGACACTGCCAGTCTCTTATCTAGTCTCTCACCTTAGTTCCAGGCTTCTGAAAATCTGGTGGCTAGCCATTCACTCTGCGACAGGGATCATTTTACTAAATGCTCATGAGCTACATTCATCTCACTTAACATTTGCCATCAAAACCAGAGGTGTCTAGGCCAATCTAGCTTTCTAGTCTTCCTTTATGCGGAAGAGAGAAGCAGCAGCAATTCAGAAGGTTTTGCTGTACCTACTTTATAGTCAACATATGCACCAGTGTCTGGATAGGAACAATCACTGAGTGATTAGTCTGTGCCCTTCATTGGCTACAGAAGGAGCTGAGACAAGGTGCTGAAGCATTACAAGGCTGAAGTTCGGACACATCTTCTGTCCCATAAGAGTACTGGGTCATTCAAAATCACCTCTGAAGGTCCATCAGGAACAGGAACACAGCCAGCTCCTCTATCCTGCTTCTTTGTTCACTCTTCCCCTTTTTCTTCAGGAATATGAAAGATTAATTATGTGGCTCAGAATTCAAAGTGCTTGTTACAACTTTTAGGTATTGAATGGGATGAAACAAGGCTTCCTTACTTTAAAATAATAACAAAAGGGAAGATATTATATTTGGACAACCTAGGTGTCTGACCTGTGCAACCTAAGACTCATTCTTCCTGTGCATAGAGGCAAACTTGCCTGCTCTCTTCACCACAATAATAATACTTTGATTTATTCTGCTAGACTTTTCTACAATTACATAAAATAATAAAACCTTCCTTTGCTGATGCAAAGGCAGGTTCACACCTTCAACAGACAGCACTGATGTACTCTGGTGATAGCCTATGTGTCAGGAATTAGGGAATGTAGAAGGCAACAGAAATGCTTTGGCTGGTCTTTGGTATAAAAGAAATCTGATTTATTGCCGTGAGATTTGGTCTTAGCTTATCTACTTTTCTACTGCCTGTTCACCACAGAACATCATTACTTAATGGGGCTCAGTGCTGCCCTTAATTGAGCTTGGAGAATTACAGGTACTGGAAAATTAATGGTAAGGAGGACTGAAGGGATGTTAGGGCCTATACTACCAATGAATCGCTGGATTTTTTCCCACTGCCACCAGAATGGACAAAAACATCAATGGAGTTGTTTGTAGAAGTTAATTATGATGATTAAGGGATATTTTAGAACTTCCTTCAGTTTAAGACATGCTCTGGACACCTGGAAACAACATAAGGTTCCTCTCTTCCCGCTGGTCAAAGATTCAGATCAATAATCTCAATTTAAAATGGAAAGATAAGCTGTTTCCTTTTTGTTTGAGAAGTGAATTATATAGTATCTATTGAAATGCTTTATATTCATTTTAATAAAAGTATTGTCAATTTGCTTTCCCTCCTCAGATCCTCAAATTCTGTTAAGAAGCATCCAGATTTTGGTAAGATTTTGTATAAAGGTTTTGCTGAAGAGAAAGAAAGTAAATAAAAAGGCATTTTTGCATTTGGGGAAAATCCAATTTTACTGTAGTTGAAAATAGTTCATAAGAAGCAGCTATTAAGTGAAAATAATTTTCCAATTAGAATAATACAAACAAAATGCTACCATTCATTCTTTCATTAATTTTTTTTTTCTAGACAAGGTTTATTATAGGGCTTCCTGAAAAGAATAATGCAGTCTTTCATCAATGATCAAATCCCATCTCAAAATGTATCAGTCTTTACTGGCTGAATTATACTGAATTTGGGAATTTTTCTTTGATGTAATGCTGCATGACGTGTGACTTGCTATTCAATATGGCTGTCAGAAGGACTTATCTGCAAAGCAATTGCTTCATGTTACACCTGTAGCACAAGAGAGTATTTTTAAAACTTTCAGTTTCAAAGGAAATCTACTTTGTTTTCCTCATTTCAAAAGGCAATGCAAGGTTCTCTGAGTGTATCTAAAATTCTCCTGGCCCCTAATGTATGCATAAAAGACGGGCTTCAATTTAGCTTGTTGCATCCCTTATTTCAAGTTACTAGAGACTATTAACTCCAAAGTCAAGCTTTCTTACAGAAAGCTAGTGACCTTGCTTTCTCTCCCAGCAGTCTAACCATAATTTATTTAGTACTCTTTGTTATATGGTACTTTGATCTTGTAGGATACAGCGTTGTTACGAGATAAAGTTTCAGTTGGCCTTTATATGGCCCAGAAAAAGCTGCATCAAATACAGGTGTTTGAACACACAAGCTGACTTTTCAAACTATTGTTTTCATGCTAAACCCATTACTGCTCAGAATCTGACTAGATACCAAGTCACCCATTCAATGCCCATCAGCTTCATGTGGAAACCAGCTGCAATTCCAGGGATAGCACTGAAAGTGTAAAAGTTTATTCAAAAAATACTGTCCTTGACTTTGGCTCAGTGTAGGTTAGTTTGCCTCCTTTATATTCTGGCCAGGGAAAAGGACAGTGTGCAGTGCTCCTTCGCAAGGACAGGTTATATCAGCCTTGGCAAACTGCTGTGCTAATCTCCCTTCTGTCTTCTACATCAAGAATTAGCTAAGGCATTACTATGCTGTGCTTCCTAAGTCTCAGCCACCTTCATGTTCAAGAGGTGTTTCTCTTGAGAAAGAGAAAACTATTTAATCCTTTTTCACATATTGCTGTTTTACACATACTCCAGGATGTGTTTAGGTGGAGAAATTCCCACTCCCACTGTACACCATCAGCTGAGCAATCCCCACTGCAGCAGGCAGGGGGTTGAGTAATAGTTCTGGGCTTCCCAGCATCTTATTTGAATGGAAAAACTGAGTCTCTGCGGTGAATGTGTAAAAACTTAAAAAATAACTTTTAAGACATTTGTCCGTGTGTCACCACGTATTTTGGCCAAAAATATTCTTAGCAAGAAGAACGGCAGTGCTGAGGAGAAATCATTTTCCCTCTGTGAGTGGCAGCATTATTAATCTGTGTGATTAATTCTGTGACTATTAAAGAAACTGCAAGGCACTCTCCATTTAGTTAATATCACTAACAAATACACATCTGTCACTCAAACTGCTGTGTACTCAGCAATGTTGTTCTTACGATATTAAATATTTACTATTTATTATGATTGTTACTTTTGTTATTTATTGGCTTGCAGCAGCCAAAAACATGCTAGGCAGCCTGGGGAGGAAAATGTAGAAAAACATTTTTAAACCAGGCTGCCTTAAAATGCGATGCTTAAATACAACGTTAGGTATTTTGGCCTTGATTCACAGAAGTCCTTCTGACTATATGTCCGAATCCTACAGGGTGGGTGTTAAGAACGTGCTGCAGTTATTTGCTGGGAAGAGAAGGAATTAGGAGTTTGGCTGGATCAGGGTTGTGGCCCAAGCCTGCAAGCATCCTCCTGCCTTTTGCTGAACAACAACCTTTCCCCTTCGGTAGTGCTGAAAACAGGAGCAAAATCTGATGGAGATTTACAGATTGTTTTCCTGTGAGGACATTTCCAGCAGATGGATCTTGATATTGTTTTCACAAATATTTACTTCTGTTCTCAGCCTTAGCAGTTAGAAATGCCTGATACAAAACTTCCTCTGCCTGAGCAGCACCAATAGTCTGCAATCCATTCACAGAAGACCCCACCAGTCCATTAATGCATTATTAAGACTTCACAGCCTTTCTGTCTCTTTGGACCTAAGATGGATTCTGATAGCAGAAATTTAGTGGATAAGAAAGAAGCAGAAAACCAACTTATAATAATAGTAACTTATAAGAATGCTCCTGATGCAACACATTAATTTCTGTCCAAAATACATGCATTGATTTTGAGGTAGCTTTTATGAAACTGCTATTAAATTGTGGGTGAGTATGGCTATAGTGAATATTGCTTCTTATCATGTCATCATCTTCCTTTTCTTATGATTCCTAAGGAGCTGAATGAAGCTAGGATAATAATTGCAGTGATGTTCAATTTCCATGCCTCAAAAAAAAACAGCTGAGTTTTGACAGGAGGGATGTTTCTTTTTATGATGTAAAATTGTTACATTTTTCAGGTTCTTTGCCTTGCCTGTAACTTCTTACTCAGGTGACATGAAGTATAGATTTTAGAGAAACAAAACAGTATAGATAAACATAAAGGAATATTCATTCAAGTACTTACTATAAGTAAGTGAGGAGTTTTCTAATTGTTAATGAAGTTGAGAAAGAAATTTCAAGGGCAGGAAAAACTCATCTTCTATGTATTTTATTCTGTTGTCTTCTGCCTTGTGTGACTTTATTTTTCTCTTGCATTTGTATTGCATGAGTTTTTATACCTTGTAAAATGAAGTCCAATTGTGTTCTCAAAGCATTTCTTCCTCAGGTTTTGATAAATGACTATATTTCCATAGACTTCACTGAATTGCCTTTAATTGAGACCATTTGTTATGAGATGATATCAGAGCTCAAAACCAATGGCTGGGTTTTCTCTCCACAATGTTGCTCCCAGCAGACAATCAGATAGGAGACTCTTCAGAAACATAGAGCCTTTTTTAACTAGCAGTATAACTCACTAGTAAATATAGAAGGTTATAACATCTTAAAATAATTTATGGTACTGTCAGGCCTGAAGAAGAAAAGACTTCTCTTGGGAA
>NW_010200666.1:0-6542 GCF_000695765.1 Mesitornis unicolor | reverse complement strand
CAGCAGGAACTTCAAAAATTGTATGTTTGATAAATAGCACCACAACTAACAATGTTCAAAGTGTGAGGATCAAGGGAACTTTAAATTAGGAATTTAGACTCTCAGGTCCACGTAGAAGTATAATGGAGGAAGATGCTATGACCAGGTAAAAGACAAACATTTTATGTGTCAATGAAATCAACAAGAGAAACACACTTACTGATCTTCTGGGATCTGAGATTTGACCTGTCTGTATACCAGGATGGCTGTGATAAAACCATGAATTTTTATCCTAAAATAATAATATTTTCCACCCATCTAAAATTTTTAGACTCTTAAGCAGCTTTCTTTCTCATATTCAGGCCTAGCATTCAACACGTCAAAAAGGAAAAGTAAATCAATAATAATTATAGCTGAGAGAAATGAAATATTACTGTTACATGCTTATCATTTGTATCTTTCTAAGCTGCATTTTAGTTGATATTTTAAAACAGTAAGTTTTATCATCTGGAAATGGTTTTACAATGAAGTGCATTAGTTTGAAAATCTTGATTTTTTTTCTTTTAAAACAAATTGCACCAAGAGGTCCACTGACGCAGAAACTCATGAAAAGTACTGCTTCCTATTAACTTGTAATTTCCAATGAAAAACATTTTATTGGAAGATTCATGACTAGTTCTATCCCTTGTTATATGCTGTAGCTTTTGGAATAAGTGTGTTATTGAGGACCAGGAGTCACTTACCCATGGGTTGTCTAAGGATGGGTGGATAGATGTGCTTTAGAATTAGTTCTTGGTAATACCAAGGTATATAAAATCTTAAGCTTTGCTAAGGCTCCCTTCAGCTCTTGTGGACATATTCACTCAGCATTCTGCATTTAGAGGACATCTGCATTCTGCTACTGTTATCTTGGTTCCTTTGCTAGGACCATATGCTTTGACAGAGATAAGAAAGAGAGGATTTGCTGGTCGTGAATACTCATTATAACTGTAATGAATGAGATAACACTGATTAACAAAGAAATTAAGAGTTCTGTTCTTTGGAAAACAAGGTACCTCACTCCATCAATCCATTTAAGTACTCAACATTAAACAAGTGAGTTGTTCTACTGATCCAGATTTCTTATAGTTTAAACACCTTGCAACAATTCCACTTTTCATCAAAAAGTTCTTTAAAAAATAAAGCTAATCAGAAACAGGATTTGACAATTTGACAGATTGAACACAATATGTCCATACCTTGATGTGTCTAAACAGTTGCATGAAATATTTTCTGTATGCCCACATTTCTGTATATTTGTGCATTAGCTTCTTTATCAATGTAATGCTCTCTTTTGAAACATTTTTTACATTATTGTGTTTAATACTTCCTCATTTTCCATGTAAATTACTGTTTGAGTCATGGTACTGATTTCAGACTATTTCTAATACTGAAAAATCACACAAAAATATGGAATAGAAAATATTGCTCCAAAAATCCAAAGCTCTGGGATTCAACTAGTCCCTTGTGTAAACACCCAGATACTCACACAGGCATACTCCCCTCCATACACCTATGCCTTTCACTTTTTTTTTCTGTAGTGAGTCCTACAGAGGAGGAAACAGTTGTCTTGCACCTGATTTGTGTACTAACCAAGCTCATCAGGACAGCTGTAATGATTGTGACACAAGAACTCTGGAATTTGTCTTTCAGCCTCACTCTTGAAAGTGGGCCCAGCAACAGAGCTGTCTGCTGTCTGTCTCCTGGTATTGCTACCAAACTGACCACTAAGGACAGTTTTCCCAGATGTATAAAGGCAAATTACAGCAATGGGAGGTCCGTGTGTTGAGAAGGGAGATCACAGAGTAGGAATAACAGTGATTCTTAGGAGAGAGGTTGCTTAAGATGCTCTGCAAAGGTGTTCCTTAGTAGCAACAAATATGTTGCCCATGACCTGACTTTTCAGTCTTTTCTTTATCATCACAAGTTCTAAGGTGGGAGGAGGGAACCAAAAAAGACAAAAACTTCAAATAAAAAGACATCTCTTTAGAACTTGATTTAACCAACACAAGCTTTCCAGAGGGGCTGGAACAACTGCTTGCCCCACACAGGGCTCTTTTTTCATTAAGTTGTTACCTTCCCAGTGTCTCTCTGTAACTGTCTTGCTCTCTCAACTGTCAAAAACTGTAACAGGTGTTTAAAATGTGTGCCAAGTCCCACACTATGACATGTATACAAAGCAGCCATGCAATGCTCAAAAGGCAGCCTGGCCTCTTTGCTGTCACCACTTGCCAATCATGGAACAAGGGATTTTGTTCATACCCTCAGTTGTACTCTCTGTAAGTTCCTTTCTCATATGGACAGTTTTAGGAGAAGTTAACTGCACTGGGTAAGCTGTGATCCAAAATGCAATGTCAGGGAGTTGTTCCACCAAAACTACAAGAGCAACCTCATTTTAATACGTTACCCCTATGCGCTCCCTCCGGGAACCAGGCAGGCTTCAGTGAGAGTTGCATTCAGGAGTTTTGCTGATGTGATCCTTTGCCAGCCAGATAATCACCTCTTAAAACCAGGCAGGCAGGCATCTTTGTCAAACGAGCACATTTAGTGATCGTAAAGTGCCATCTTCAGAGTACTTCCAGACCCCACACTGTGATTGCAGGCTGCCTGCCCCCCGCCCCCCCTTTAATTAAGAAGCCCTCTCGTGCTCATGCTGGGACTGTTGCACACATCGAACCTTGGCATTTCCAGATACATTTCTCTTCTTTAAAGCCCTACGGCTTCTAGACAATCTGCTGCAACTGTTGCATTTCAAACAGATCTTTAATGCTTTCATTTGTACCTAACTTTGTCCCAGAAAAAGTCACCACAGGAATACCAAGTTGCCATCAGCTTGATGTACACATGAATATCAGATTTAGGCTGACTGAGTAAGTTGCCATCACCTTCAGAAAGATTCAACAAAGAGATGGCAAAAATAAAAAGAGAAAATTTTCTGTATCTGTACTGTATCCACTTCTCATTTGCGATGTTCACTGTGGGTCCATCTGGCCAGGTATGGGGGAGGCTGTGACACATTGCACTTAGTGGTATGATATTTCTAAAATACTGCAGTCACTGAAGCAGGGATGAGGATGACACACACATATAAAATGAGGTGGAAGAGGAGAAATAGAGAAAAACTCAAAAGCAAACTCAGCCCTATGAGACTCTTTTCCCCCTTCCTTCCATCTCCTGTGGCAGGAAGGTCATCCCACCTCTCTTTTGGAGTGGTTAAATTCACTTCTACTTACAAGAGGACTGAGTGTCTGGAATATTTTCAAACCAAAGAGGCACAAAGTCAATCTCAAATAATCTTAATGTAAATTTTCTAGTCTTGTGGTAAGATTACCTCATTATTCAGGGATTTCAAGACAGGTCTGCAGTTCTTTCAAACAAGAATAGGTTGACTTGTCCCAGGCTAGCCTATTCAGCTGCCCATGGCCTTAGAAATCAAGACTGCAAATCACATTTTTTTAGAAAGATCAAAATAAGACTTGCATGTACATATTTGTGGTCAGATTTTGTCAGAGTAGGCATTTTTTTTCTCTTTGTCATTCTCCAGCACTTGAATATGTAAGAGGAAATTATTTCTATTTTTTTTCCCTCCTGATGTCATTTAGTAGAGGGCTAAAGCTGAACTAAAAAAGGTTTGATTTGGGGTTTTTTTTGTTTATTTTTTTTCAACAGGCAAATATCAACTTTAGTGGCTCCTACGAAACAAGATACAACCTTAATAATTTATGCAGCCTTTGAGAAAAGAAGAGATTAGTGTAAGGGATTGGTGTATCCTCAACCTAGAAATTACTATTGTTCAGAAAGAATAATAATAATGAAAAAAAAGATTAAGCATCCATATGCAGGCTAGAATTGCTATTGTAAATGAGGCTGTAGTCCTGCAGAATTGACCCTCTTAGACAGAACAGCTGAATCTTTCTATGAATTATGGGACACCCCTACAAGTTAACATTTATCTACAGCCTGTGATGTTTCATACTGGCTAAGGAAATGTGCTGGGATGTGGAACTTGCCATGAACGTAATCTAGAGTGTGAAATGAACAGTGCTCTTATAAGTAGCTGAAATGTCCCTGACAAACAGTAGTCCTAAGGAAATAATTCTGAAAACCCAGGTCTCTGGATCTATACTTTCATCTGTCTTAGGGAAGACCCACTGTCAAATTCAGCCTATCACCCTTTTGTGGTGGGATGCTTTCTCAGATGTATCTGCTTTTGCTTTGCTTTCGTTTTTAATGATAGAATAATCATTGTTCCCAGATTTTCTCTAGGAAGTTCGAGTTACTGGGAAATCAGGAAAATCAGTATGATGCCTATCTCCAGGAGATTTTTTTATAATCCCAGGCTAAGCCTGCTAGAGTCAATGCCTGTAATTTTGGCACAGAAACATCTACGCAGGGAAATGACATTTCTGCAGAAATATTTTAAGTCACAGTCCTTGCCTGCTTTGGACAAGCCTGAAAAGCAGGAGTGAGGAAACACTTGCTTTTCCATCCATTATGCAATGGCATTCAGCGAAGTATTCCCTGGTGGCAGGGCGATGACTTGGGATATGGAAGATTCAGGTTCAGGTTCTCTGGTTCACTGCAAAGGCAGCAGAAAGGAATAATATGTGCCCACATTTCATCTGCTCTAGTTCACAGCCATGTATGAACACAAAGGCACCTTTCTTGCTTAGTCCACCAGATAGAAGTGGTTAGTTTTAACATGGATCAGGTACCACACCACTGCTTATAGCCTGGCTTGCAAAGTTAGGTGCCCCTTCAGAGGCCTGTGAGCATCATGACCTAAACGGAAAAGCAAAGGATGAGCAAAATACATTTCCACTGAGCTTGCTTAGTTGGAGATGTCTGCATTATTAAGCACTGCATAAGTCTCTTCACCCTTTGATTTCTTATTGTATCTTCAGACCTGTTTGTAAGGCACTGAACACAGTTTTAAGACTAGATAAATCATGGGAAAGAATAATAGTTTCTGATCGTTCACACTAAAAGAATTTTTGTCTAACTTGCCCTTTCTGACAGCTCTCCATAGATTCCAGCCATGGCTTGCATGCCGTTTTCAAATTTATGTACTTTTGACTGCAGCCTAGCTGTCTCCCACATGGCTAAACAATTATTCGAATATTGGTTCTTTGTTGTTAATACCCACCTTTTATTGCTTCATCAATACTGAGCACAGGGTGAAATAGAGCCAGCTGCAACTTTTTAAGGCTTAGAGATCATGGTCACTAAGATGACAGAATCAAATTCACCCTGTCTATGGTTTACGGGTTTTGTGCTATTCCTCACACCAGTGACATTTCTCTGGCCACAAAAGTTAAATACTAAATTCACTAAATGCACATAAGGAGAGATGCTGCAAGTCCTGATGATGATGACTTCAAAGGAGTTACAACATGATAAAATTAGATGTGCAGTTTTTCTATTTGTGAAGGAAAAAATTTAAGCCTTTCCAGCAACACATTCAGTTTCATTTTTCTCTTTAGCAGATTAACTTTCTTTTATGTATAATAAATTTTGCAATATTTTTTTGGCCAGATTCTCAGCTGTGAAATTTTCAGCTCCATGTAAATGAGATGCTGAAATGTTACAAGGAAAGCAATTTGGTCCAGTGTCAGCAACTGTGCATGTGTTTCTTTTTCTGGAGATTTAGTTGTCATCTTTTACAAACAAACAAATAAGCTCTGAAAAATAACTTTGTTCCTTTAGGACTATCTGAGGTCATAGGTAACTAAAACCTGTTTGTGTGTTTATGTTCTTTCTGTTGCTTAAATGAGATATTAATTAATGCGAGCATAAGAGATCATCATCACATAGAGCCAAAGGTCAAGTACAGCAAAATGCCCTGGTACAAATCTTGGCTTAAACTGTTTTAATTTAATATAGTTACCTGGCAGTTTCTGGGATACAGCTTTGTCTGATCAGCTGAAAACCCAGAAAAAGGAGGCCTGAGAGTGGTGAATAAAAGAAAAAGAGTCTGCAAATTTGTCTAGATCAAGTACTGCTCATCTATCAAGCACTGCTTATTTGTCAACCTTTTACTGCAAAATCATTTGCACAAAATAGTTGGAGAAATCGTCAAAGCAGACTGAGGCTGTCCCCTCAGAAAAGGTAGCAAAATCACAGTTTTGTTTAGGTTGGAAAGGACCCCTTGAAGTCCTCAGGTTTGATTGTTTGGGTTGGTTAGACAGGGAGTAGTCACATTCCGACAGTATTTAATAAAGTCTGTCACTCAAATGAGAGAATATGGCACGGAGAGCATAAAACAAACAGGGTAGGGTAGATGAGAAAACACTGAAAACTAATTATGATTCCTGGTAAACATTTTCTGTTGATAATTTTTGATGGATAATGGGTTTTGATTAAAATGAATAATTTTTCAGGTAGTACTTGTCCTCTGCATTTCTTAGCTTTTGAAAGACTGAAAAGCTTTTGAAAACTCTGAAAGGCTTTCTGTTTACTCTGAGGAACTATATTTTGAAAATATAGAATTAAAAAAATTTTAACCGTATACATATATTTATTCT
>NW_010200665.1:0-590 GCF_000695765.1 Mesitornis unicolor | reverse complement strand
CATTCTGTATCCTCTTTATGAGGATATCTTCACTTTAGAGCTGTTGTGATACGTTCCCACAGACTCCGAGTGCAGATATCATTCCAAATAAACCTATCAATGTCCGTCTCCTTTGCTAATGCTCCCAATCGCTTATCCTGTCCCCCATTCAGATCTATTTTATCTACTTCAGTGGTCCAACAACGCAACAGCCATGTCATCAGTGATTCGCCATCCCCCCAGGGATAGTCTTTTCATAAAATTCTTTGTTGTTTCAGGGAGAGGATTTTGACCTCTGGCTGTGATCCCCCTTGAGATGGTCCCTCCCCTGCCTCTGTGTCTATGTTCTCATCCCTCACCGGACAGTCCATTTTCTTAGAGCACTTCTGGTGGGTGGTGACTGGGGCACCTTGGACTACATTTCCTGTGTGTCTGCTGGAGGCTGCCGGGGACGGGGGCAGCGGCCTCCAGAGCAGGGGTTGGCACCGGGGCCACGGCCAGGCACTGTAGCCAGACCCAGCACCAGAGCCGTGGCCGGAGCCTGAGACGGGCCAGAGCTGTGACCAGAACCAGAGTCGGGGACAGGACCAGAGCCAAGGCCAGGACTGGAG
>NW_010200664.1:258-3529 GCF_000695765.1 Mesitornis unicolor | reverse complement strand
AGGCACGCGGAGTGGGTAAGCTCAGCCCCTCTGCAGCTCGCTGTGCCGGTCTGTCCCGGCAGGGGGGCTCCGCGTCCCCTGGGCCGCTCTCAGGGTGTCCCGGTGGCCGGGTATCCCGGCAGGACCGTTCCGCCTTGCGCAGGCCCGTTCTGTGCTGGTCTTTCTCTTGTCGTGGCTGTTCGGGCTACTGTGGGACGGGGACGTTGCTGTTGCGTCTCCAGCCGGGGCGGGCGGTCTGGCTAGGAGAGGCCCAGCATGTCCCTCAGAGGTCATCGCTGCCTCTAGACCGAAGAGTTGTGTAGCAGTTTGCAAGCCTCACACCAAATTCGTGTTTCCTGGATAAGTGATGGAAAATTTTTATCTTGTTATTTGGTCGCGCTGTCATTGGTTCTTTGTGTACTTTCAGCATTTTGCAAAGCTTTAATACCAGTGTTTTTCCAGTCTTAGGTGAGTTTATATTTTATGCATGAGTCTTAATGCCCAATATACTTTTAATTTTTAGCTTACAGTTCACCTCATAAATTGGATAAACAGCCTGTGCTGTTTTATTATTTATGGGTTATTGCCTCTGTTCATTTATTTTTTATTTAGCTCATCTATTTAGTGTTTAAAAAATAGTTGATTTTGCCTGCTAACTTTCACAAGCTGTATCATTCTGTATTGTATTCGTTCTACTGTGTGCACTGTATTTTTTTTAAGCCTGTGGAATTTTATTTCCTGCTTTTCCCTCAAGGTCTTCATTTTGCATCAGCTACAACCAGTCTTAAAACTGAGACCAAAGTGGACACAAGTGAAAATGAGATTGTTGCCCCAGACTTCACTAACAGGAATCCTCGGAACTTGGAGCAGTTAGCCCTGGCTAGGAAGGAGCGTGGCTGGAAGACAACATGGCCAAAGCGTGAATTTTGGCATAGGTGAGTCAGAAATGAAGACTCCAAATGAAAAAACAAACCACCAGAAACCCACAGGGTGGAAATTCTACTAAATGTGCTTTTTGGATTGCTGAGTCAGTTTCCGCCTTGGTTGTTGTTAATCAACATGCATCTTCTGTGTTCAGAGAACAGCGGGCTAGCATCATGTGAGTGTTAGCATATGCATTGAAGATCCTTCCATCCATTGTTAAAGTAGCAGTAATGTTGCTTTAGCAACTACTGTGTAACTTGAGACTCTCCTACTCCTGTGCTAACCACTCATCATTGTTTTCTTTGAGGCACCTTAATAGTCTGTTTGATTTGGTTTTTGTTTGGTTTGGGGTTGTTTGTCTGTTTTAGAAAATGCCAATTGCTTGTCCTCTGGAAAATAAGTTCATCTGAAGCTGGTGATTCAAAAATCGTTATTTTGTTCTTGAGGGAAGAACCATGTCTGATTTGTTCATACCTGGAATTGGGATACTGTCCCAGTGCAGTTGCTCATAAAACTCTGTGGTTATGTGTTACAGCTTAGGAAGTACTGCTTGATCACCTGCTGATCCTGCCAAGTTGTTACCTGCTGTGTAAGCACAAGCCTTTAAGAGATTGCATAGCGAACCTGAACTTACTTTTCTGCTGGAGCAGTTTCCCTGTTGTAGCTTGTGTGTGCCTGTGCCACACTGTGCAGGTGTATAGGGCTTGGTTTGAGGCAGCGTAGGACTGTACACCTGAGTAACAGGTGAAAAGTTGCTCTTGGAATTTTGCTCTGCTGAACTGGTAATACGAATCCTATTTTATGTCCTAATAAGCAAATCCCTAGCTAATAAAAGCAATATTAAGAATTAATTATTAATAGTTGTAGTACATTCAGTTCTATTTCATAACATGAGTCACTTGTGCATTTAAGCATCAGAAGATGTTCTCTCTTAACATCTGGAAAAGACATCATAATCCCATGGTTTTTCTTCCCTTCACTCAGATTACGGCTTGAGCGGACACAGCATTATGTAGAAGCCTTCGTTGAGCGCTGCAATGGGGATGTTGTGGTATCTGCCTCAACCCGAGAGTGGGCCATAAAAAGACACCTCTACAGTCCCAAGGGAGTAACAGCATGCAAAAACCTTGGCCGCGTAATGGCACAGCGGTGTTTGGAAGCAGGAATCAATTTTGTGAACTTTAAAGCAGTTATCCCCTGGGAAAATCGTTGTGACTCGGCAAGTATTCATCTCCTGACACTTATCTGGCCCCTTTTTCCTTTTTAAGCATTACTTTTACTTCTCTTTACCATTAATTTTATATGGCTTAAGAGTCCCTTCTTGCAGCACTCAAAAGTGTAGCTTTGACAAGCTGCAGTTCCTGGCATTGTGCTTCAGTGAGTTTGTTAACCTCTGCATCACCATGAATCATGTCCCCACTGATGTTTTGGTGCTGATGAATTTTCCTTTTATTTATTCATGTCTCTATCTTTTAAACAAGATTCAAGAATTCAGAAACGCTATGGAGGAGGGTGGTGTCATTCTGCGTGAGCCACGAAGAATCTATCAGTAAAATGGAGACCATTGGGAAAGCTGAGGAACAACGATCACTTCTTCAGGTGTGTGTACCGGCACAGCGAAGGTCCAGAGCTGGAAAAAGGAGTTGGAACATGGCATCTTATAATAAAATATTTTAAATGGATATCAGTGTGTCATATTCTTGATTCTAAAATTATCAGCACCTTTGAGGCTAGAATAAACTGTTACCATAGTTCAGCCTGACAGGTTAACAAAAATTACTTCAGAATTCAATAATTTTAAAGTATATTTTTGTATATTTTTGTATATTTGATTTTGGGTTTCTTCAAATCCAAACTCTGGAAATGCTCAGATATTTCATCTCTGTACAATGCCAGGCTAATTTAGCAAAATTCAGTCATGTTATATGAATGTATAGAATTAAAAAAGTTATGCACTAAGCTTAATAAAAAGATTAAATTTCCTTATCTCATCTTTGCAGCTTTCTTGCAACCCTTAGATTCTAGCAACTTAAACCTTGCAGGTGTAGGAGGGAAGCTGCACAAATGCCTGCTGTAGGGAGTAGGATGCCCTTTTCCCTCTTTCTGTGTCTGCCAGCTGCTTGACCACAGATTGATGCTGTCAGGTTGATGCTTGATGGCTCAGCAGAGCTCCTGGATGTGTCCAGGCTCTGTAATCTCATGCAGTGTAAACACTTCTGATAGGCACAGTGCAGTGGCAGTCTGGGTTCAGAGGGGGCAGCCTGCTCAGTGTGACCCTGTACCAGTAACCCATGGGTGTAGCTGGTGCAAGTGTCTACAAGCTCTGGCAGAGGTGAAGTGAACGCCAGGGTTGTGCACCAGGGTTCAG
>NW_010200664.1:0-235 GCF_000695765.1 Mesitornis unicolor | reverse complement strand
GGAGTTGGTACTAAAACCTTAGCGTTCAACTAAAACAACAAAAAAATCCCAGTATCGTGCTCAATTTTTACCTAGTAGTTGGTGGTGATTCAAAATATTTAATAACTCACGGATGGTGATAGCCTTTTTGCGATCTTTATTTCCGTAGTGGCTTCTCAGCCCCTTAGCTTTCGAGCCAGCACCTGGCACCAGTCTTTCCTTGTCGCCACCCCGGACGCTGTAGCCCCACCCCCCC
>NW_010200663.1:17160-64776 GCF_000695765.1 Mesitornis unicolor | reverse complement strand
ATATATATAATATACCTGTTAGAAGGACTAGACAAAGCATGTGGGCTTCCTGCAGTCTGTAACAAGCACCTGATTGGTAAAGTTCAGCGCAGCAGTTTTTTCAGTGGTTTGCAACTGGGCTACAGCATTGGTATAAAAACAAGGTGTCATAAGCCCCTTTCCTCTGGTAGGGATTTGGAACACTTAATGATATATTCCATGTGATACTGATGGCACTCCATTCCTTTCCCACCATTCATGTACCTACCTACTGGTTTGATTGGTGTGTGAGAGTTTGTGGCCTCTCTACCTTGAAAGTCTTTAAACAAAGAAACCCAAACCAAACCAACAAATCCTATAATATTTTTGAAAGAATGCAAAGAATTCCTAGAAGTTTGAAAAATCATGTTGGGAGAGGAAGTTGTGAGAGAAACACTTCAGAAAGACATAGCAGTGATTTTGAGCAATTCTGGCACATTTTTGTAAATCATTGTTTAAGGTCATATACATGTTAACTTTTTCTTGTACTTCATTTAGGAGTGCGTCTCTTGATGTAGAGCCAATATATACCTTCAGAGCACATAAGTGAGTATTTCCTGAGAAACATTGTCATATTTTGAGAAATATATGATTTTTTAAGTAGACATAGAAGTTTTTTAAAACTAATTTCCACCTTGTCAACTAGTGATTTCATGTGATGCTTTTAGTTCCCGTGTTTCTTAAAATATCTGCATATGTTCACCTCCTTTCTGCATAATTATTTATGTCTGGAACTAGGTACACCACAGTTTTAAAAAGAAAAATCTATAAATTACATAGTTCAAATTTGATTATGTGTTCTGTTTTTCATCGCAGCTTTTACCTCTTGTCAGATATGTGCATCTGTAGAATGAAGCTGTTTGCAGTGAATTAAAATCTACTGAATCAGTTTCATGAAAGACCCTTAGATGTTTAAAAAGGGGAAAAAACAGCTGTTTATACAAAATAACAAAGCCTATACTTTAGAAGTATGACACTTTTCTATTTCATGTGAATAATGATTAAATTGTCCTGATTGTAGTTACATTACCAAATATTGCAGAGGTGTTTTTTGTGGGAAGTGGTGTAGCACAGGATCAGAATTTTTGTTGCCGTCTGTACGTCAAGTGAATTTTATCTAACAGGGAAATTTGAGGATTCTTTTGACATTATTTTTCATAAAAAGAAAATGTTAATAGTCAACATTTCTTTGGGGCGGGGTTCTTCCAGTGGACCAGTGCTCTGTGTGGTGATGAGCAGTAATGGGGAGCAGTGTTACAGTGGGGGAACAGATGGCCTCATCCATGGCTGGAATACAACCAACCCAAACATCGATCCCTATGACTCTTACGGTACGTTGCTGCCACACACACCAGTGAAATGATATGTTTAGTGACATTAATGTTATATGGCTAAAATAGTGTGATTTTGTAGGTAATGCTTCTTTGAAAATTTAAAAGAGGGAATTGAATATTGGCTTCAATTACTTTAAGTATTTTTTTGTTTTAATACTGATGCTGGTTGATGAGAAGATAAAAATCTGTCATTTTCTTAAAAAAGGCCTTGATCTCATCACAATTTTGAGAAACATCTGAGTTGAAAAAGTACAGGACTAAACCTGGTGCTTGGCAAGTACAGCAAATGTGTATTTTAATGTTCTTTTCTAATCTCTGTGGAGTTGAGATAAAAAGAGGTTGTATAGTCTGAGACCAAAGCTGTTAATGTTGTCTGCAAACAGCTAAAAAGGCCCAGTTTGGTAAGATTCACCAGATTTTAATGGATGTCAGCTTTGTGTCTGTGTGTTAAAACATTTTTCACTTCTCATAGATTCAGATGCAGTTGGCTTTTGGAAAAAAGGGGCTGATGTACTTCTAATGGTTGTTTGAGGGTGAATTTCAAAATCAGTGTGTTTTGTCAACTGTGATACTGTCCCTTCTGCTGAAACATAAGTTGTAAACTGGATAACTGAATGCCATGTCTGCTGATGAAGTTCAAGCATCTTCATACAAGAATAACTGAGACTTCTATATTGACATGACCTGATTGGTCTTGGGTTTTTCATTGGCTTGTTTCTTACTGTTGGTACATAAACACAGAATTCAAATATTGTTTTGAAATGTGGTTTGTTTTGTTCTGTTCACAGATCCCTCTGTTCTACGAGGAGCTTTTGTAGGCCATACAGATGCAGTGTGGGGTCTGGTTTACAGTGGAGCACACCAGCGTTTGCTGTCCTGTTCAGCAGACGGCACCATACGTCTATGGAAAGCTACAGAAATTACTCCAGCTCTCAATATATTTAATGATAATCAAGGTATAAAAAAATTGCCCTACCTTAAAGTTCATGAGCAGTACTGTTCAGACTGCAATAGTTTTGGCTACTGAATAGAAATCCTTCAGCATCCTAGTAAAGAATGTTGTTGATACACATATCAGAAAAATAGGATTCAACCAGTGATCACGTAGGACAATCTATTCAGATTGGCATAATGTAGATTTTAAAATGTAATATTTCGTTTCATAATCATGACCCTTTTGATATTACTGGTTGGGTTTTTTGTTTGTTGGCTGGTGGTTTTTTTTCTGCTTTGTTTTCTTTATACCAGCTAAATCTTATGAAAATGTTCTTTACATTGTTTTCCAGAAATGGGAATCCCTTCGTCAGTAGATCTTGTGAGCAGTGACCCAAGCCTCATGGTAGCTTCATTTAACAGTGGACACACTAGCATTTTTAACATGGAGACACGACAGCGAATTCTTACCTTGGAGTCCAGTGTGGATACTAGTATGTATCAAAAAAAAACAACCCTAAATCAAAAAATTGCTTGTTCAAGATCGATACAGTTGATAGTCTTTTCATATAGGCAGTGTCATGATGAATTATAGCATGAATTGTGCGACAAGCTGTGTTTTGAGTTGTAACAGTAAATTATTACTACTACAGCAGACCTTGTGGGTATTTCAGTAGCAGAAGAGTGCACATACTTTTGAAAGAAGGTAGAAGAAACAAGCCCACGCTATCTGAATTCCTCTTTAAGGAACAGTAGCACAAGGAAAAGCACAGATTTTGTTAATACAGCCCAGTGATCTTTGCAGCTTCAAGATTTTCATTCTCTTCTCAGTCCAAAATTGCAAGATAGAGGTAACGTCAGGAAAATCTGAAGCTGAATTTGTTAAAAGTTTGGGAGTATGTATGCATGGATTCTTTTCTTATTTTTCCTCAAGGGTGTCCCTTTTCTAAGTTTGTGGGTTTTTTTTATATACGCTCTTGGCTCTTTGCAGTTGAAGTTTTCACTGTAGGAGAAAAGTAAAGTTCCAGTGTAAGTGTATTCACAAGGTCCCATATAAGGCCTTGAATCATGGCAGTGGCCAGTATCAGAAGTTTTGGAGGAAGCTGTCAGGAGTCTGCTGTCAGTAAATTATTTTACTATGGCATTAGGAAAGACACCAGGATGAGGTTTCATATTCAGGCCAAGATAGAAACCTAATAGCAATATGAACATTCGGTGCCTTTTACAATTTTGGGTTTTTTATTTTCCCTAAAAGTTTTATGTCACTGCATTCTACTATTTAGTTATATTTTTTAAAGGGAGTAAGCCCTTCTTGTCAGCTTTGCATTCCTGTTTTAAAACTGTTAACTGATTGTCATTTAATAAGAGGGAATGGAAAGTGTCATATCTCTTCTTTGTATTATTCGTTACTGTGTAGGATTTCTTTTTTTAACCCACATTTTTGTTCCTGTCTAAAAACCAACTCCTAAATGAGTTGCCTCTAATCTGTAGAAGTTACTGTTCTTTTATTTTTCTTCTATTTTTTTTTCACCACCTCCTCTTACTGTAATTCAGTAATATTCCTTTAAGAAAACAAGACTGCGGTGTTGCATGTAGCAGTCCCCATTTACTATCTTTAGTTATGTAACAGCACTATGAAGCTTACATATATTTAAAAAAAGATATAATTATTTCTGTAAGAACTAGGCAGAAGGGAAAGGAGTCACCTGAAATGCCCTACTACCACATTTAGGGACTCCGCTGTTCAGTATAAGCCTCACTCTGCTTGGCATTTTAAAACTGAGGATAGCTGGCTCTGATGCAGTCTCATGTGCTTCTAGTAATTTTAGTGAGGTTTATTAATATATATGACTGGGGTTTTTTCTTTCATAATCCGTAAGCATCCTGTGGATGCTGACACTAGTTGACAGTTCAGATTTTTATAGAGAGATGTAAATTACCCCCCTAGTAGCAAGTGATCTCATCGTAATTTCTATTTTTTGTTTATTTTAGTAAGAATGTGAGTGTTCTTTGGCAACAGTTTAACTAAATATAGTCAATTGTGATGTTCTGTGGAGTGGCTACTTGTGTTTTTGTGGTAACATCCTGCAGTGTTAATTTTCCTGCACTGTCTATATGTTACGAAGAAAGTCTGGCTTGACAAGGGAAGGAATGTGGAGGTGGGGAAGTACTAAAAAGGTGTTTTAACTCAGTTTTTTGGCTTTGCATTCTTGCCTGATGTGGCCATCTAAAATCATGGCCCAAAGCTGGTCCTTCTTTGTATTTACGCTCATACATATGGTTTATGCATGCCTCTGTGTGTGAGTAATTTGGAAACTACCTTAGACTAAACCACTCAGGTGCTAGCTGAGAGTTTCAATTATATAAAGCTAAAATTATTTTGCAGATGAAATTGGTTACATATTTATTTCTTAGTAGCAATCCTTCAAAGAATGTAGCCGTTTAACTGTATTGATACGTGTGTTTTTTTCGTTTAGCAGTCAGTTCCTCCTGTCAGATAAACAGAGTCATCAGCCATCCAACTCTTCCAATTAGTATCACGGCTCATGAAGACAGACACATCAAATTCTACGACAACAATACAGGTATGTGTCTTTCCAGCAGGCACTAGTCATAGTGGTTGTATAACATAAACAAAATGCCGTTATGATTAATATTATTCACATAATTGCTGAGAGATGTCAAGTGTTGGATATCCTCTGAAACAGAAATGTCTCATCACCATTAGAGCTCAGAAATTGCCAGCCCACTTGAAACTTCATTGGCATAGTGATAAGGAACCTGCATAATTCTTTGTCCATTCTTTTAATATGCCTTATGTATGGGGGTTATCAATATTAACATAAAAGGAAGCTTGTAAAAAATCGTTCTGTGCTTATGTTCATGTTTCTTCTGTTGTGTTGTCTGTGTTATTTTGAACTGAAGGACATTTTGATAGGAATGATAGTATTAATCTGATAGTCTGACTGTGAGTCTTGATAATCTTTGGTTTGTGACTTCGTTGCTTCCAGATCACACTGTCTTAAAAGTTAAATTGAGATCTTTCAATTCATGTTGATTTTAAGTTTGCTACTCCCTAGATGTGTGTTAAAAAAGAGGTGAAAGGACCTAATGGAAGCTGAGGAAAAGCCTGAAAGTAGCTGAGTTGTTTGGTGATATAGTTTTGTAATAAACAGTAGAGGAAACAACTGCTCTTTTTTTTTCTGTTTTATTATCTTCTGCAACAATAAAACCCACATTTGACCCATGAGTTCTTATTTTTAACATGAGGTCATTACTGTAATTATAATAAGCTGTAACAGAACATTAATTCTCAGAGTTGACCAAAATTATCCCATATTCTTATATTGTTTATTTTCATTGCTTATTAGTATACTCAGCCCCTATCCTTCTTCCAACTTGGGATCTTACTCCTGAACTTGCTTAATTCACTTAGGGGGCAGATATTTAAAATGTACAGTGATTGCAGTTTCACACTGGTTTTACAGACATAAAACAAAGGTCTCAAAGTTGGTGATGTTGGTACTGTGGCTCTCCTGAGACTGTAAACATTAAAAGAGTGAATTCTTGCATATTTAATGATCCAATCATGGGACAGGATCTTGTATTTATAGTATGAACTGGGGTGTGGTTTAAGCAGAGAATACAGATAGCAAAGTGAATTGCAGAAAATAACCTTAAAAAAATCTTTTCTTTCAAAGGAAAACTGATCCACTCCATGGTAGCTCACTTAGATGCAGTTACAAGTTTAGCAGTTGATCCTAATGGCTTGTATTTGATGTCTGGCAGTAAGTACATTCATATTCCATTTTCTACTCTCAAAATGATGTGACAGACATGAGAATTATAAAGAAAACCGTTTCCTCTTTCTTTAGGTCATGACTGTTCAATTCGCTTGTGGAATCTTGAAAGCAAGACCTGCATCCAAGAATTTACTGCTCACCGCAAAAAATTTGATGAATCTATTCATGATGTGGCATTCCACCCCTCCAAATGTTATATTGCCAGTGCAGGAGCAGATGCCCTGGCTAAAGTGTTTGTATGACGGAGTGCTTCCCTTTCAACTCTAGCTGTGTATATATTTAACCAGCTGCACAAAAGAGAAGAGGAGGGCATGATTCTTCTTATCTTGCCCTATAATTCAGAGAATGTTTGTAAGTGTTTAGTTTTGCAGGGTGCTGTTTTCTAAATTGATGTTTGTTCTGGTTTCTGTGAGCTCAGCTGGTGCTGAGAGCTTGGAAACTCTCAGTTTCAAATAGTTAAAAAAAAAGAGAGAGAGAAAAAAAAACAAAAACAAAATAAATGCTTTTATTTCAGAGGGTGTGAATTTTCGTCCAGGCAGGCCTTGGGTGAAAGTGGACCTATGTATTCTCTATTAATAAAATGGAGTACTGGAAAAAAGGGGTCTAATTGCATCAGGGAGTAGGAAAAGAGGGAAACTTCTTAGGATGCTTCTCATTGAGGAATCTTAATGTACTTAAAATTAAATCACCTGGAAAAAAGTGTCGGCACATGCTCATTACTGTGTCATGCAAGAGGCACTTTGTCATCCCTTTGGTATTAATAAAGTAGATGTTGTTCAGAGAGCAGTAGCAGATAGTTAATCTCAGCCACCTGGCTGCTAGCCTAAGATAAATGCAATTAAAGGAAAGCGAATTACTAACATAAATTAAAATGCAGTAAAGTTTTTGTTACATCTTCTGTGTTATACAGTAAATATTTAGTTTGCAAAAAAAATTATATAATTTTTTAAAGACTATTAGTGTGTGGCTCGAAGCTGAGCCTTTAGTCTAGTCCCAATTAACAACAGACTGAAGCAGTCTGTATATACTGTAGTAGCAGATTTAACTTATTCAGATTTATAACGCTGTTTATTCTTGGAGATCTGACACAAGAAATTATCACAAAACCTTCCAAAGAAGCTGTCCTACAATTTAACTATCAAACATTCATCTCCTCTTTCTGTTCTTGCTAAAAAGGGTATCGCTCTGGGCATTATGGATAACAGTAAAATACTTCTTTTGAAGATTAAACCTATACCTGATGCTTTGTGTGAGTCCTGCTAGTGCAGTAGGTGAGAACTACACAAAGTTCCATCAGTTTCAGAGATTCTGCTACTTTTAGAGGTATTTCCCAGCTTCACCATTTGAGGAACTCTTAAACTTGTCTGGTTCACTGGGCATATTGTGCCCTTGATGAGGTTACCTGCAGAATGAGTGCTGCTTGTGATTACTCAACAGATGTGCTTTGTTTATGTATCCAGAGCTTCCCTGTTGATTTGAATGACAAAGAACTTTTAATCCGTTCTTTTAGTCTTTTTATCACTTCTAAAGGACGGTGAGTGGATTCCTTTCCATTACATGTCATCATGAGTATTAGTGCTCATAAGCCCAAAGTTGGTGTTTTCCTTTAATGGGAATGAATGGAAGGCAGAATTTCTGCTGGAGATCATTGCTGGTGTTGATGTGAGGTAGGAAAGAACCCAATGCAATTCTTCCACCTACCAGCTTGAGGTTAAGACTGGAAACTGATAAATAAATTTTAACCTTTAAACTGACAATTTTTAAAAAGGAATTGTTGAAGATATCAACATAGGGTTTGACTGTGTTGGTTTTAGAGTGGCATTTGGGGATGGGACCACATTTGAAGCTGATCTCGGAGTTTAAATCAACTGTATTATTTAGAATAAAAAGTTGACCTGTGCTGTTTGAGCCTGCAACACGTTATATTTACTGCTAAAATATCCTGGAATACTTTTTATTGCTCAGAATATTCACATATGTCACTTCATTATATTGATATGCAATATATTTTCATTGATAAGATTAGAACTTCTACCGTGAAAAAGGTGACTACAATAGTAATTCAGATTATTTAGTTTTTATAAAGTGTTTTGGTTATGATGGAAAGGGGGAAACTTGGCTGCAAAACTGAGCATTCAACTTTGTGAGAGTTCTGTGTACTTGACTCATATTCTTTCAGTGTCATTATTTTATTTCTTTTTGAAGAGGAAATTACAAAGATTTATTTGAAAAAGTCTGAAAGTTATGTATATTATATATGTGTATATATATATTGTAAACATGTATTAAATGTGTCTAGTAAGGGAAGACTCCATGGGTGCATTTTAATGTTTTAGTATTAAGAGTTCTCTTGAGTTTGTGTATACAAAAGATAATGGTGTGAGTATGAAATGAATGTTGTGCTTTTGCTTACACAATACAATATGTAGTTACAGTTGTTTAAATTGCTGTACATAAAACTAATAGGCCGGCATGCTTGTTTTTAAAGACTGTCATTCTGATTACAATTGGAATGTAAGAAGTGGCTGTTCAAATGTGAATTGAAAGATGTTTCCTTCTCACTATTGAGCTCTTGCTCAAAATGAAAAGTGATTTTTTTTAAAAGCTGGCAATAGCTAGAGGATGAGGTGCCTTTAAAAAAACAAAACAAAACAAATGTAGCCTTACAAAGAGGTTGTGGAGTATATATATTTTTGTGCTGGTCTTCATAATTGATGTCAATGTCTTTTTACTGTACTTGCTCACATACTTGTAGGACTGCAGGGTATTGTGCATGAGCCTGTCAGATCTGACCATCATCATAGGAGTTAGGGATGAAAAAGCTATTTAGGTTATCTAGTCCATCTGCTTGCTAAAGCAGGGTTGTAGACTTGTGCGTTTTAACATTGTCTTGGCCAGTGAGGCTTTATCTATGTTCTAAACAATTAGGCTTCCTTTTGAAGAATATTTCAATGATTAGATCTCACTGATGGGAGGATTTACATGATGTTCAGTAGTTCTGTTTTTCAACTTCATGACAGTATTCCAAGCCATGTTTTGTGCCATTTTACATATTCCTCATTGTCTTTGTAATTTGGAACCTGCATGCACGCACTGGTTCTAGCAGTATATTTCCATTCCTTTCCACTTTCTTCAAACGGTTTTTTAGTCTTTTCTCCAGCTTTTTCTTGCTTTCACCTTTTTAGCTCAGCTCTCTGTATCTTGGTGCCCACAATGCCATTCCACATGCATGATTTATTGGACTTAGTCTGTAGGTTATCTGTTAAGTGTGGGTTTTGTTTGTTTTTTCCTCTGGTGCTTTTGTGTAGGAAGACCAAACTTTTGGTCTTCTGGCTAGTGTCTCACAAACCCAAATCATATTTTTTTTTCTAACAACTGTTTTAAATAACTTTCAGCATTGTTGCTTCTCAAATTTCTTCTTCACTTTCCTTATGTTCTTATGATTCTTTTGCAGCTAGATACTTAATTCCTGTTTCATTATTATCCTGGGTTTTATAAGCTTTGAACTTCTGATCTCTGAGGGTACTAAATTATTTTCATTTTCCCCCTTTTATATGCAGTTCTTTCTGGTTCAATGTAATTGGTAATTTTTGTGAATCTGACACATACATTTATTGAAAGTGTAAACAAAACTGGACCTAAGGCTTATTCTTGCAAAAAAAGCATTTTTGTGTAATGATAGTATATGACATTTTCCCATTACTATTTTTCCCATATCTAATTTACATGGTACATTTTTCAATGGTTAGCGCATTTTTTTTGGTGTAGGTTAGCCTGTGCTACTGATTTTTGGCTTTACTAACTAATTTAATGGGAGAATTTCCAGTCCTTCCATATGTTGAAAATTGGTCTACTAGGTTTAAACACTCTCGTTTTTATTTCTAATTTTCTTCACTGTGCTGTTTGCTTTCATATATTTGATTAGTTACCAAAATGCTTGCACAGAGTGATTTGGAATAGCCTGGAAGAAGCTCTAGATACAATTATGTTGTGGAAAACATTTTCTTCACTCTTATAAAATCCTAGTGTCTGCATTTGTTTGTGCCTCAAAGAGAGAACTTTTGACGTACCATGTAAAAGATTCTATTGTCGGAAAATCACCTGATGAATATTTTGGGATCTCATTCATCTTTATTTTGATAAAATATGTTCTTTAGCAAGAAGCTTGTAGAACTATATGCCAGGTACTGTAGGTTCTTTTTTAGGGTGTATGTTTTCAAATAATGTTACATTAAAGCAGTCCCATCTGTAATGTGTTTGAGTGTGTGATGTGCACCATACAGCTTTGTGTTCAGATCATACAACACCATTTTGCAGTTGTGAATTTAAAGTAACCAGAAACTTGTCCTTTTGAGTAAGTGTCTAAGAGATAAAGGGACTTAGTTACACTGCCTTTTTCAGTACACCTGTTTGAGCACAGATGTCTTCTTTCCCCACCTCCTTCCTCACACTTTTACAGAGTAATTTTGGGGAGCAGCAATTTCCATAAACTGATGTGTCAATTGAGAAATGTTTGATTGGCATAAGTGTTAGTCCATCCCAAAGGAAGCAAAAAATTAAGAATTGGGCATAACCACCAGATAAGCAAGTTTTGCGGATTTTTTAATGCCTTTCAAGATGTGTATTTGGAAGCATTTGTGGGCTGTGGTTTGGCAGTGTCTTTGCTGACTCTCCTAGGGGACCCTACTTGACACCTGTGTGAAATATCTAGTAAAACCCAGTGATGGTGGTTGGGATTTCAGGAATAAAATGCACCTGTTAATGTTCAGGAAAACATATAAAGTTAGAGTAAAGTTTAGTGAGGCTTTCCCATAATGATTCTTCAGATTTCTTCATTTGGCCATTGGTTACAGGTTGTATGAGGGATAAAATCTAGTATGTCTCCAGATTCCAAATTGTGCAGTCTTGTGTCAAAATAAAAGGTGGGAGATTGTTCAGGTTTCAGAACTGTATCACTTTAGATGAGGAGATGGCAAGAGATTTGTAATAGCCTATTACTTAAATTCTAAGAACAGGACTTCCTTTTCTGCTAATGTAGTCTTCATATTGCAGACCCAGTTATGTGAGGATGAGTTCCTCAGATGCTGTAGTGCGACTGCTCTTCTACTTCCAGATAAACATTTATTTAAAAACAAAATTGCAGGACTAAGACTCTTTCTCATGATGTCCGTTAGCATTGAACCAAAGCCACAAAATTTGGGAAGCAGAGTAGAATTTTAGGCATGTTTCTCATTTTTCTTTTTCCTTCAGTCATAATCTACATATTTAACATATATATGGTGTCATCTGTCTGACTGACTTCACATTAAATAGCCCATTCTGTGAAAAATACTCCTCACTACTTTCTCATACAAACGACACGTGAATGGGACCAGTGGTTCCAGGTAATTTGTGACTCACTTAGCATGTGTGTCTTTCGGTTTTCTAATAGGTGAGTTGATAAGGTTCATGGAAATAACTGTGAAAACATGATGCTGCTTATAACATAGTAGTTAAAAACATTTGGAAATTTGTGGCTGTTTAGTGGAATTGCTTTGGACTACACTGTTGAGAATGAAGAAATCAGAACATGGTAGTAAACCACTTACAAATGGTAAATTGATTGTATAATTTTTTGTAGTCTGTGACATGGTAATTTGAGTTTTATTTGTCATCTGCTATTGGTGAGCATCATAAGGATGCTCAGTGTAGCTGTTAGTATTGAGTGACAGAGTGGAAGCAAAGATTTCTCTGAAAAAACTACTCATGTTTCAGGAAGCTCCATTTTCCATAAGGCTGTGAACGATTTTATCTAAATCTGATAATGTATTTAGTTGAAAAGGCTTACAATAGGTGAACAGTCTTGACTTTTTCATCATCAGTGTCCTTAAGCTTAGAGATTAACACCGTTGCTGAAACATGGCCTGTAAACTGCTAGTCAAAACCTCCGCAATGTTTCTACTGAGCAGCGGAGAAACTGCTGAAAACCATGGTGTCCAGTGATGTAGGGGATGTTTTAGAAGAAATAACCCGTTTTGTGACAGACAGTATTACAAACAGCAGAGCAAGTGAACAAACACTTGGGGAGGGGGGGACTAGGATGGCCTCTGTGTCCTTGCTCAGGCAAGTGCTCTTGTTCAGCGGGTGGGACTGATCGCAGGAGGGGGATGGTGGGAAGTCAGACCTGTAAAACGATGTCTCTGCCTGTGCTGCTGAACGTATCTTATGTGCAGGGTATCTGTCCTTTTGATATCTGATTTTTATCTTCCCACTTACATCCTCCTTTAGGCTGTATTTTCTGAGAATCTTAAAATCCCATCTGCAGGGGACTCTTACTGCAGGATAAATTTCATAAAGGACTATTTTTTTTTCTCTTTGAGTGTTTTTGAAGGGTGGTGGGGTTTCAGCTTCAGCCCTACCCCTCCCACCACCAAAAGGCTGATTTGTACCTCCTTATTCTCATTCACTTAATTCTACTGAGTTATCTCTTACCCTGCCTGCTGACTTAGTTTTGCTCTTCTGTAGTCTGTTGTGAAAACTTATGAAGTGCTGTATCATTTAAGATGGTTTTGGGAATCCAAATTCCACTACAGAAGGTGTAAATCCAGTTGAGTAGTACAATTTGTGGGTCTCAACTGGTTCATTATCAGGAGAGATTTGTTGCTAGATGACAAAATCCAAACTATGGCTGAGCTAAAATGGCATTTAGTATTAATACATGCTTTTTAGCCTAACTTTCTTCCTGATTAAGTCTGGGTTGTGGTATTGTGTGTTAAACAAGTTTCGCCCTGCTCGTGCTGCCAAGCCATGCTGTGATCTGGGGAGATCACACCCACGTTTAAACCAGACCTGGCCCTGTGTTTTGAGCTGCTTAAAGCCTTCAGTTGATGCGGTCCTCAACCCCAGTCTACTTGCATTTCCTCAGTTTGAATTTCAGGCTCCCAAAATTACTTCCTCGCTATTTCAAGAAACCCTTGGTCCTCACTCCAGAGTAATAGACTGGGACATTGAGAAAAGATTTATGCAGCTGGTTTTGTACTGTTCTGAAAGAGAAGGGATAACTTGTTGCCAAGCCAAATATTTTCGTTATTTTTTGATTACTTACTAAAAGCAGCCAAAAACATTGTATAAGGGATAAACAATGGACTTCAAGCTACTATTTTTCCATTAAGAATTTATTTTTTTATTTTTTATTCTTCCTGTCATCAAGATATAGTGCTTTTTGAATGTAGCTTGTTTTCAGATGTATGGCTCCTAGAATTGTTTCCTTGCAGTCAGACATTTACAAACATGCATAGGTTTTGAAAAATTCTCTCCTAGGTGTTAGCACTTTTTCTAGAAATACAAACTGAGCATGTTAGCTAATAATTTCATGTACCTTTATAGCCCGAACAGACTGAAAAGCTGTCTTGTGCTATGTTCTCCTTGAATCATGCATCTGAAAAGGCTTGTAGAATAAAATCCATGATGAGAAGACTATTGTTGCTGTAAGATTTTCTGTTGACATTTGTCAGCATATCAACTACCTGCATCATATTTCATATAAATATCTTCAATTGGTTTCTTTTAAAAGAATCTGTCAGATTAAAAAGAAAATTTCCAGTCAAATTTCTTTGCCTTATGGATGGTAGTTTGGATTTTTTGCTGTTGTTTATATTAATATACTTTATTTCCCCCCCGCCTCTCTGCAAGCATAATTGTTGAACTTAGTTACCTGACAGTTCTCCTTTGGAGAAGATACCACAGGTGATAACCACTTAAATGTTCATAATTACAGTTACTCCTCTTCTGTTTTGGGTCACTTCCATGACCGATAGTTGGTATGAAAAGGCTACTGTGACTGATATAGAATCAGCTAAAGGAAATTAAGACTCCCCTTCAGAATTCTGCTGAGGTTATGATTTTGCACGCTGGTTTTGAATGACTACTTTGAAACAATGTTGGGCTTCAATTGTCTTGCGAAGTGGTGGATCCAAATGAGAAATACCTAACTTGTTGAGTAATAGTCTGCTTGTCAGGTTGTGTATGGCTCAGTACAAGGCTGTGTCAGAGTTTCAGTACCACCCAATTACCTTGTTTAAATGCTACTGTTGTACAAAAGTGAATGTTAATTTAAGTGAGAAATTCTGCTTTATAACTTTTGAAGAAAATAGTTTTCTTGGGAGTAAGGATCCATAATTCCATGTATTTCATGTTTTCAGAAAGGCTTATTAATCATGAGACATGAGAAAAGTGAAAAAGTGATTCATTCTCCAAAGATCTGATAAGCATTTATTATAAAAGTATAATTTTTTGCTTTAAATTAAAATGCTTCTTCAAACACTTAATAGTAACTTCTTACTAAAATTAAATATTTTAAAATCCTGGATAAATATCTAAAAGGACAAAGATAAAAGATTCAGAGGGAGATTATTTTGAAATACGCCAATATATTTTTGAGCTTCTCAGCTGTGGCCCTGAATTTTTCTCTTTTTCACTGCAATTCCCATTTTGTGAAGCTTCTTGGATAGGTTATATTTAAAGCTACATTCACTTGCCTGAATAAGTCAAGTAAATATTTTGTCATTAAAATTATATAGATCTGCTTATGTTAGTGTACCATTTCAAATGAGACCACATTGGGTAACCATGCAGGTCTTTGTATTGGTATGACAGTAGTGAAGTGGGGTAGCTGTATCCTGTACCCGCATTCTGTGCTGAGCAACTTCACATGGACTTCCAGAAATAAGCAATGGGTTTTAAGAGCAGCTTTATTTAATGTTACAGCAGCAAGTAAGTGTCATTTGTACCATATAATTATGTAAATTGGGTGCTAATAAATACTATTTTTCAACACTTCGTATTGTGTTCATAATTCTGTGTTTTATCATAAGATGTGTGGTCTCGGAGCGTGTATGAGGAGGGGGAAGTGCACTTGGATTAGGACAAGTAGACGTGCATTTGGAGGGGCATGAGGTAACTTCATGTGAACTTCCTTTTGAACTGTGCAACATGGTACCACTCGCAGCAGGACCTCAGGTCTTCTGCTCTCCGTATGCCTTGGGTTTATGCTGCTCTGCCATCTTGGCATTGTTGGCACTTACATCTTTCCATGCACTTAGGGATGTGGTCCCCAGTATCTCCATGGGGTGCACAGACATGGGTAGGATGCCGTTGGTCTGTCAGCGGCACATTGGTTGTGGTGAGACGTGGTGCACTTCCTGGGGAGAAGGTTCATCTCCATACGAACAAACGCATGGTTCTGCCCTTGGGGAGAGGATGAGGGAGAGTGAAGCGCACATCACAGATGGCAGTCGCGTTGCTAGGGGAAGATGCTCAGAACAGCACTGGCGAGGGGGTGGTATGGGAACCTACACAGAACGGAGCAGAACAACATGTTAGCAAGTTCATCCTGTTTTTTCTATGCTTGTAGGTGGCGTAAGTGAAGTTCTCATCTCCTCTCCTTCTGATTTAGTCCTACTCATCTTCCCTCCTCGCAGGAAAGGAGGAACTGCTTTATGAAATGACAATACAACTGCCTTCACCCCAGTGATCTGCCTCCAGAGAGGGACGGGAGAAGATTCCTGAGATAGGGAGGAAGAAGATTTCAGAAACAACGTAGGAGTGACTTTCCCACATGGAAGGTCTTCCTGACATGCCTATGTGTTTGCCTATGAACAAGACATGTCCCCAGAATGATTTGAGTGTGAGAAAAGTGAGCATATTTGCTTCAGGCACACAGTGAAACCCCTAAATAGCATTTCTCTGTGTGCTGAAAAATAACTCATTTTTGTGAGTGAATGTTGGAGTTCTTAAACTGCATTATAAGTTATTAGAAATCAGAGAAGGAGTTAAACTGGTGTTCAGGAAAATAACACTTGCTTCTCTTGGCATTTGGTATGACTGATATCTGACTGTGAGTGATGTAGCTGATGCTGTGCTAAAACCTGTGATGACCCACCCCTCTCCCCAATTTAAGTTTTTAACAAGGAAAAAAAAAAGGCTACTTTCAGGAATTCGATGTTCTCAGCTATATAGATGTACACTTGCAATATGTTCAATATGTAGGTGATCTAGGAAAAGTAGATGGCCTGGTACTAGGACTTCACAAGATGAGATGGGAATGGAAAAGGGATCATGTTGTTTCCAGTATGTTGCTGATGAGCAGAGAAAAATAACTAGAATGAGAGAGAGGAAGACTTTGTTCAGCCATGGAGTAATTTAAGGTATGTATACCACAGAAGACTGACTTAGTGTCTGGTATCTATGTAATACTTCTGATATTCACTGCTTGCTTTGACTTGCCAAGTAGATAATGTGGATAATTTTCTGTGGAGTTTACAGGCAGGGCGTTAAATCCATGAAGGACATTTAGATTGGATAGGTGTGGATGCTTAACCCCAGAGCTTTTCCTAGTTACTGGAATGGTTCTATCGTGTGCTGGGAGAGCCATGGAGGGTTGTGAGGAGGAAAGGGAAGCTTGCATGCCTGCCTGCCAGAAAACAAAAATCCAGCAGCTGCCATGGGGAAACTTGCTTTTGCTGTACCAGTGGCAGCAGCTGAGGAGCAGGAGGGAGCACACAGCAGGTGATGCCATCTGTGCAGGGTGACACAGTGACAGAGAGGCGCCGAGTGTCCTGCCTCTGGACCAGCAAGGTAAAATACTGCTGGAAAACTGCTTTGGGTTACCTTTCTCTGAAGAGATGGTTGAACTTTGAATTCAACTTTGGTTGTTCACCCAGAGTATGAGTAGCTAATGCTGGAATTAGAGGCAAGAGGTGCTGTTGAGTTCCCCCGTGGCTTTCAGAGCCTGGAGATCAGTATTCATTTCCATGTGTGTGTTCTGCGCTGCGATTGCTGAGCAGTGATAAGCCACCAGCCCAACTCCTGAATGCAAAGATGCTTATTTCCTAGGGAGAGAGTGATCAGACAACCCCCTTCTGTCTGCGTATCCAGTGACTAGTTCAGATAGCTCCCAGCCCTGGCTGGCTGCCTGTTAGTCCAGCATCTTGGTGCCCTCCTTTCTTGGATGCCTCAGACAGATGGCAGATTCCACTGCACTGGTCAGGCATCTGAAAATAAGTGCCCCAGCATCAAGCATCTGGACATCTAGATCCTCTTGATTCAGTCCTGCATCTAGAAAGTGTGTAGAGGCTCTTAATTTTTTTGAGCTTCCGAAAGAAGTGTGGTTCAAAATAAGATGTGATCTTGTAGAGTTGGGAAAGTACATATGATTTTGATGCCTTCCAGCCAGTAGACTGCTTCATTGACCGATTCCTCTGCTAGGTCCTTTAGTGGTCCTTCCTCTGCTAGCACACTCTTAAGCTTTTTTTTTTTTTCTTCAGATGAGCATGTAAAAGGACAACATTGAAACACCTGGGGCTTTACCAGCCTTGCTAGGTTTTTCATAATCTAATAGGAACCTCAGCTGTGTTTCAGAAACTAAAATGGCACAGACCATATTTGGTGTTTATTTTTTTAACCACATGCAAGATGACATATACTGCATAATGCCTTTGGGACTTTTTTATTGCAAAAGATATAGCAACTTGTATTGAGAAGCTCAAAATAGCTTGTATATGTTATGGAAAGAGTTCTGTTGCTTTCTTCAAACAAATATATACCCCTTTGAACATTTATGAAGATTTATGCATAAGTTATCTTGTTTTCTTAATAAAACATTATTTAGAGACTTCAGTAGATGACAAGTATTTTGATAGCTATGAAAGGTACAGATTAAGAGAGGAGTGTGTTCGGTGCTGATCTGCTCACTTTTGTTAATGGAAGGGTGCGTATTCTTACAAGTTTTTAGGCTTAAACTTACATTTACCGTGTTTATGAATAGGACATCTAAGTTTAGATGACAGTCGGATGAAACATTAAGCCACTTTCACACTTGGAGATCCAACAATTTCAAGGTCATCTCAAGAAGTTAATAAAAATGCACATTGGCAACTGAGCGCCAGTGTTCTGTAAACTTAAGATAAACCATTTCGACAACAACAAACCCTGAAACGCCCTCTGTAAATGCTTGACACAGCAGATAGCTGTGCAACTTTCCTGTGAAAGAGCATTTGAAAGCTCACTGTCATTGCTTGAAGTTTAAGCTTTTGGAAGTAATTAAAAGGCACATCCCAAAGAACGTGTGTTCCCAGTCCCTCGCTGTCTGTGCCGTGCTTTCGGCAGAGCACAGGCAAAGCACCAGGGAGTCTCTGCAGAGCACCACTCTTCCGTGCTGCCAGCGTGCAGCCAGTATGGAAATCAATGTGTGGTGGCAAGCTGTTGCACTAAAACTTAAACCACAATACTAAGAGTAGTTTAAAGTTAAGACTTAGGCCTTTTTCTCGGCTAGCCCCAAATTAAGCTCGAAGCAGATTTTCAGACAATAAATCTGGCATCTGAACTGAAGTCTCCAGTAAATTCAGTTTATGTATTCGAGTTTTGTCCAGCCCATGTAATATCCCTTGTTGACAGAGATCTGGGTACTGAGGTGGGTTGAGAGATGTGGGGTGGTATCAGGGGTTGTTCTGCTTCTACTTAATTTGCTATCCTTAATCTTTACTTTCTTCAAGCCAGGAGACTATGGCTGTGGAAGTGCAGCAGCACAGATGAATGTTAAAATCTCTGCATACAAATATATTTTTATGTCCTTGTTATGCTTTTTTTGAAAGCTGGCAGTGCCCTGCATTGTCTGTCTGGGTACCGTTATTGTATTGATGATCTTAAAGCTGGAACTGAATGTTTCTTCTAAAAAGATCTGAACCTCCCCTGTGTAAAACCTCTATTTCATCCAGGTCTTATTTTTTCATAACCTCTTGAGAGGCCCCAGCCTGGCTTATGTTACCACACCAGAGTCTGATCATGCAGAATCTGTTGTTTGCGTTAGTTTGCATTACACTTACTTCATTGGTAATTTTGGGGCTATTTAAGTAATATTTCCAAACCTAATGATTTCAAAGATTGTGCTACTTTTATTGACAGAAAGGAGTCTTCCTTATGGCAATTTACTTCAATTAACATTTTTATGTGAATAATAAGCATCCTGGGTCATGGTTATTAATTAAGACTATAAAGGCTATTAAGAGTCTAGTTTGTGAGTAAAATGTGAAATTTAAGTTTTAATTTCTTCCAATTTCCTGTCAGTTCCACAAGCCTGATGCTTTGGCTTTGATTGCCGTAAGGTGCGGGAACACACACCTTTTTATTGGCTCTGAATGTCCATCCTTTTCCTTCCACAACTTTGCTTAATTAACATGTTTTCTTAAATTGTACTGGGTGGAAACATAACCAGCAACTGCTGCTTCTTAATTAAAGTGCAGTGTTTTTGACCCTCTTGATATGTGACTGCCCATCACTGAGCAGTGATATATGGCTGGTTCTTGATTTAAGAAACAACCATGTCTTTTGAATAATCCAGGACTGTAGTAGGTTCATTTTTAAATCAAGCCATGAAACAGAAGGCAATCCCAAATTTGGGAGAGGATGTCTGTAAATGCTCAGAATGCTGCTTTTCCCAGTGTGTGATACAGAACTTCAGATAATTCCCTCTTAAATCCTGTTAATGGCTCTTGAGCAGCTCTCCTCACACTATGGACTGCTGTGAGCTGTTCTGAGCTATGGTTTAATGACAGAGCGGTGGGTTTCAAACACTTCTCCAATTGCGAGCAACTTAAACCTACGAGTTTCTCAAAGAGTCTCCTCTGTCCCAACAGCTCCCCTGTGGTCCTGTAGGCCTTGAGCTGCACCAGAGCGGAGCAAGTTGAGTGAAGGTGACAAGGCACTTCTCAAAATCAAATGATAATGCAGTGCTGT
The DNA here is from genome assembly GCF_000695765.1 of Mesitornis unicolor. NCBI lineage: Eukaryota > Metazoa > Chordata > Aves > Mesitornithiformes > Mesitornithidae > Mesitornis > Mesitornis unicolor. The sequence continues at coordinate 44,918 of NW_010200663.1, read as the reverse complement.
AGAAGCCTAGATTCCTGTTCCTGCATGTTGGCTACTTTGTGGATTTGGGGCTTTAATGGGGTTGACAAATGGCTGTAGGGTCCCACAGCTTGACTCTTTCCTCTTGCTTGCTTTCCAATCTCTGGGTTTGGATAAATCTCAAAGCTTGATTTTATGCTAGCTAAAGGTTAGCTTGTTTGCAAGACAGCTGGATAGAAAATGAGTGACTTCTTTTAAGGTAGTACTCAAATTTGAGTTGTGTCCCCCCTGAAAAGCCATGTTTAGTGTTTCAGCCCTGCCCTGGGTGCCAACTGGTGGGCAGTACCACATGGAGGTGCTTCTGCCATAGCAGCTACGCAGTGTGGCTGCTCCCTGAAGGGACCTGGCCATTTCAGGAAGCTGGTGGTACATTAAGGAACTTCTGTGTGCCCAAAGGTGGGAATTGGACAAGCTGACCCCTCTGTTGGAAGCAGCTTTTCAAACAGCTCCAGCTATCTCCTCCATGTTTACTGCCTCTTTCGGTATCTATCGCAATCAAAGTTTCTGAAACCTGCAAGGAGGGGGTGTGAAAGGAAATCAAGAGTCTACACAGAGCGTTGTCATGCACAGGGACAGAGCTGCAATCAACTTTGCTAGCTGGAAAGTGCTAGAGAGAAACACCTCCAGTATTTCTGGAACTGAGGGCTGGCATTACTCCTGTGGCACTTGGTGTGCCTTTAGCATGGCACCTGAAGGTCCCACCTTGCTCGCGGCTATCAGTTCCGTGGCTGGGAGTTAAATTCTGTGCAAATGTTTTGGATGAGCTGATTAACAAAGTGGTAGAGGTTGTCAAATTCATCCACGAAGAAGGAATGCTCCTTATCAGGGTCCGTTGCGATGGCTTCCAGTTCATCTTGGGCTGCCCAGGCAACTCCAATGGAGTAAGCTATAACTCCTGGAAAGAAATCCAGAGTTTAGAATGAGCATAAAAGTTGTCATTGCCTAAATTTGAGACCAATACTGCAAACGTAGTTGCCAGACCACAAGAATTTGGGTATTGAGTGGCAGCGCGTGCTTGCGCACTCTCTCTCTCATGCGCACGCTCGCTCTCTCTATGTATGAAAATGGCATTTTCAAATTGGAGGAAAGGCCTAGTTTGTGCTTCAGAAGTACCTTTTGCCAGCAGCAAAAAGGTATGAACAATAGCAAAGCTTCTGCTCTGGATGTGAAAAACAGGCTCCTGATCTACAGGTTCTTGTTGCAATGCAGATGTCTTACAATTGTGTTGGGAGATGTATTACTATCCTGACCAGAAAGCCAAAGGAGGCTTCATGTGTTACTAAGATACTAGAAATCCCCTGAGATCTCCTAGGCATAGCTGTATTTGGCTAGATTTATGTGAATTTTTTTTTGGAAGGTGCTCATCCAGATTTTAGACAGACACTGGTCTTGCTTAGAGCTCAATGAGACCCCAGGGTGAGGTGCTAATCTTCCTTCCTAAAGTTTCATCTGGTACCTTTCAAATTGTAGCAAACTGCATTTCTCTGACCTGGATAAATGCAGCGGTGTACAGAAAGAGCAGCTAATGATAGAAGAGCTTACCGTTTTGGTGAGCTGCCATGGCTGGCACACTGACATCGTCGTAAGACCTGCCATCTGTAATGAGAATCATGATCTTTCTTTTGTTGGGTTTGGATTTGCTGAACAGCTGCTCCAAAGCATAGCTGATGGCTGCTCCCGTGCTGGTCCCACCACTCCAGTAACTGATCCTTTTGATAGCACTCAGCACGTCCTGCTTTGTGCTGTACTTGTCAAAGCTGAACTCGAGCCTCTGCTCGTAGGTGTACTGAACAGCTCCAATGCGGGTGTCAGTGTCCGAAATCTCGAACTCTTTGCTGATGTTGGCTACAAACTGGAGGACTGTGCGGAAGTTGCTGGTGCCAACGCTGCTGGAGCCATCAATGACGAAACCGATGTCGGCTGAGTTGAGGCACGTCTTGCTGCAAGCTAGCCGGTCGGCGTCACAGACCCGCTTCACCAGGGGCTGCACCACCTTGCGTAGGCTGAACCAGCTGGGCACGTTGAGGGAATAGAAACCGTTTGTCCTGCACACTGCCTGCAAGGCAACACAAGGATGAATGCAATGGAAATTCAGCCCGTCTGTTTCAGCTGGGGTATGTAGCTAAACTGTAAATATAGGGCTCCTGGAAAGAGCAATGCTGGTGTCTGAACTGGCCTCTTCTCCAGTCACCATCTGCTTCCCTGGGAAATGACGTCAATGTAACATCTCGGATACTTGTGTAACAAGTCAGTTTTTCCTGCCTTATTTTTTGAAAGCTGTGGGATGAAGCTGATATTATAGTAGTGAAAGAAATGGAATAAGCAAGTTTGCCACCTGTCAAGCTTTTTAAGATAAGTTATATTGTTCACAGAGAAAGGATTCAAATCCCAGAGCTGCTGTTGGTGTAGGTCCAGTGGACATTACGGGAGCCTATGTGTTTGCCAGGTAGTGGCTTCAGCTCCCATGGCTCAGGGCACCTAGTAAAGTTTTGCCTGCTGACAAACCCTACTGCCTTGAACTGAAACCTGGGGCTGAAGTTGGGTTATCCTTGTCTTATAGTCTTCTAAGCAGAAAAAAAATACACAAGCCATTTTGGTGAAAATGTGAACAGCCTATAAAGATTCACCATTGTGCTGGTTCTGCCAAATAGTACATAAAAATAATTTTTATAACAGTGCTTGTAGGGAGCAGATCTGCAGATGGCTTTTATAGGATTAGTGGGAGCGAGAGGTGAGTAGGAGGAGAGGGCAGCACAGAAGAGGGAGTGGGAGAAGTCAAGCATGTGTGAGTGTGGTGGGGACAGGCCAGAGCAAATTGTCCTCGGCTTTAGCACCTTTTAAGTGCTAATGACGAAGGCCTCTGGGAAGAATATTTAGTTAAGTCAGGCTTTATCTATCAACTCTGTGTGTCTGAGTGTTATAAAAGACCAAGGCACTGTTTTCTCAGTGCCTGGTCTTGACTCGCATGAAGCATAACAGCTCCAAGGGAGTTACAGCTCCCACCAGCCTGGGCTTCTCACCACATCCTGCTCTCGTTTGCTCCCTACTGCCTTGCTGCTGTTTTAGTCTTACGATGCAGCAGTATCAAGTCACTGTTCGCTCTTTACCTGCCTATTCTGAGCCCACTCCACTCCCACTTCTGCCATGCCTCTGGTAGGTTTGCAGAGCCTACTGTAGCTTTGCCCTTTTAGAAACATTAAATGCAAATGAGACTAGAATCCAATTAAATGCTGACCAGAGACAGCACAGCTCTCTGGAGCAGCTCTGAACTCATGGGAGGTTATTTCATGGCACAGCAACATGGCTCAGATGGGAATCTGTTTTCTGCAAATACCAGATAATTTGACCCTGCTTCCTGAGCCCAGCCTGGTCTGACAATTTGTAGCTACCTCCTGCCAAAACTGGGTGCCAGCCTGCCCTGAAGCACTGTTGAGCAGGCAGCTACCTTTACCGCCAAATGCGAATCGTTCAAGGCTTGTGTTCACTTTTTTTTTTTTTGCTGCACATGGCAGGGATTTACTCTTTTTTCCAAGAGCTACCATGAAGTCCATAGCAGCAGAAACAAATAATAGAAAAATAACCTGCATCAGATTAACTGTGGAAACAAAATGTTTGAGTTGGCCAGTAGAGCCCAAACAACTGGGATGTGCCTGTTTTTGGAGTGTCCCAACATTTGCATGTATGGGACCTGTTTATAAATGCAACACTGACACGAGGCTGACAGGGTTCCTCAGCCCTTGCCGAGTGGGAGAAGCATAACAGGAGGCTCCTGGAAAGCTCAGGCTGTAATTGTGCTTTGCCACGCTACTGTATATTTGGAAAACTTCTCATTTTGGTATGGCTGCAGGTTTGTGCCAGTGTTTAGTCAGTGAAAAGCCACTTTCTCCATGATGCACCTCAAACCAGAACTTTACTGACTTAATCTCCTTTCTGAGTTCAGCATTGTTGCCTGGCTCTTCATATGGGAGACCTCAAGACAATATAAGCAAGGACAAGAAGTAACCATAAGTGGTAAGAAGGAAAGGGAAAAGTCCTGAATGAAACAGCTTGGAAAATGTAGTCAGAGCCAAGCTCCTGGCCAGAGCCCAGCCCAGTTAAGTACCTTATCCACAAAGTCTGGTTCGATAACATTCTGCTTCTCACTTTCAGCAGCTGCTTCAACAGTGACGAAGAAAATGTTGATCCCTGATTCTCTGGCCAGCCTGGAGGCCTCCTCCACGTGGTCAGTTGGCCACCCGTCCACCATCACTACAACCACATTGGGTGCTCCACCTCGGTTTCCATTAGCATCCAAAAAGAAGTTTTTGTTAACAAATGAAAGTGCCTTCCCTGGAATAAAAGAGGAGATGGAGAATGAGTTACACATGGCAGTGCTCTGCCTGATAATATCTCACAAAATGGTAGGCAGAGGGCTTGTTTAGGAGCTGGAGCTCTGCTGAGAGCTGGGGAAAGCAGTTTCTGTGGCTGTGCTAGCAGGCGGGGAGGTTGCTGCTGTCAGTGCTTGTGCACGTGTGCCAAACCCATCCCCCCCTCCCTGTGTCCCAGACAAGTTGGGTTAGCAGGGTCCCTGATGCACCAGTGGGATCTGCCCATGAGAAGAAAGGTAAATCCACTTGTGACAGACTCACAGTACCATGGACCAACACAGGGAGGACATGGTGGGAGCAGTATCCCCCCACCAGCCCTGCCCTAGCATTGAGCACCATTCAGTCACAGCCTCCGTACCCAACGAGGAAGAGTGGGCTTGCTACAGCCCAGGTTCTGGAGCCCTCCCTGAGGACAGAACATGAAAGCAGCTTCATCACCTACCAACGTTGGACAGTCCACCTTTCTGTGGGATTTTCTCAATGGCGTTTCTTATGTCCTTGGAGTTGGCATAAGTTTTTAAGTTAAATTCTGTGGAAGGGTCATCACTGAAAGAAGAAATGAGGGCAATTGTCAGGTTTTTGCTTCATGTGCAAAAGTACATAAGCTATAGGACCTGGTGCAAGCTGGAGGGAGACCTTTAGGGTGCGTCAGCCGCAGAGCTACAGCTGCCAGAGTGCCCATTGTGTCCTGCATCAGTGGGAACAGCTGCACCAGAAGCTCTTACCCATACTGAACAATGCCCATCAGAGGACCAGCGCTGCCAATGCCAAGGGCTTGAGCCACATTACTGAGGAACTGCTTCTGGAGCTGAAAGCGGCGTTTACCAATGCTCCAGCTCCCATCCATCAAGAAGGACAGATCAACCTTGCAATCTGAGGAGAGATGCAGAAACATATGAAGTATTTTTGGTTCTTTCTCATAGCTGTGCTTCTGTTGTAGAGCAAAGACCTAAAAAGTCTATATCCAGTGACCTGTCCTGCGCAAGCTCTACCAAGAAGTTTTTGACATGGAAAAGTCACAGCTATGAGCTCAAGTCTGTCCTGCTCACTGGTAACTATGGTCCTTTGCATGACTTCCCCCTGTAAAACATCCAAGTCCAGGTGGATTATAAAAGGGCAAGAAGCTGTTCCCAGGGGTCAGTCTGGGAGCACCATGTCTGGGGGCTAGGAAGGAGAGGTCGGCCACACAGGAGCACGCTGGCTTGTGTCCTGCGCCCTCAGAGCTGTGACATGGGCTCAGCCCACTTTATTTACAGCCCAGAGTTGGTGATTTTGTAAAACCAGTTGTGACTGCTGGATTTTAAGGTCTGGCCACCTGCAGAGCACATGCTACAGGGATTTCCTTGGTTATACCTTTGTGGGTTTAGCTGGTATAATAAGTGTAACAGGAACAGTCCTTGACAAACTGTTAATGCCGCTCAGAAGTGAGGGAAGATCCCCTCAGTTCCCTAAATGTGGGATGCCCAGGATGCGCCTCAGGGCAAAGGACATAATGAGATCTCTTCAAGTTGCTGCTGAAGGCAATCCTGGCAACGCGGCGGTTCTGGATGAGAATCATTCAGGAACATAATTCTGGTCTGGAGTTAACGTCAGGGATGATGATTTTGTTTGGTGCCTTCAGAGTGAGCGGGGGCTCTTTTTGCCTATATCTGTGGGCTTGTACCTGTGTGTGCAGCAGTGTGCTGCTGTGTGTTGCCCCTCTGGGCTGAAAGCGATATTCTAGCAAAGCTGTGCCTGCACCCAAACTCTGCTCTCATATTGCACAGATGAACCTGATCTTTGTGCTGTTGCAAATGCTGTCCTCATCACTGCCAGCTGCCTTTTACATCTCTGCAGGTTAGTGGTAAAACGTTCATCAGTTGGACTGCAACCAGGCGCAGGATCAAAATTTGGCTTAAGTAGAGCACTAATTAACATTTTCCCTCTCCGGCATCCGGGTCATCTCCATCTCTTGATTTCCCTCCGATGATGCCTCCTACCAATCAGACTGTCCAAAATAGTGGTTTTCAATCATTAGGTAGCCCGAAGGGTACAGAGCGCTGATTGTTCTTACTGGCTTATGCAACTGCCTCCCATCTCATTACCTTCAATTTTTTTCTTCCATAGCTGTCTGTTTTTCTAATTTTAATAACACTGGATTACAGAAGCGTGACTGAGAACCATGTTTGTTCACAGCATAACATGAGGCAAGGCTGGGAATGCACAACAAATAATACCTCAATTAACGGTCAAGTTTTCCTGAATTTCCTGTCCTTCAAAGGGAGCTATGCCATGTGGTCTATATGTGGAAAGTGGGGACTTTGTTAGCCAGCAGGCTCTGGGCGTGCAAAGATTTACATACCCTTATATACAGACAGTTTTGGGGGAGGATTCAAATCGCACGGGTATTTCAGTGCTGGTACATCAGTGGGACTCTGCAAGAGCACAGGCTTAAAGGTGCTCTGGAGGGAGCTGAGATCTGAATTACAGCTTTTATGGTCCTGAAGGTATCAGAGGGATGAGAGTTTTGATTCTGGCATGCCTTATCTCAATTCAACTGCTGGAAACAGCGATGCTCATTTGCGTCTCTGCTACACTGAGCTCTGCTTTCCTTTGGTGAGATCGGGTCTGTAGGGCAGATCCTTCCCCTTTTCTTCTTCTTTCCCTTATTTTTGGATCAGTTTTAGGGTATTTGACATCTTAAGGGAAAAAAATACTTTTAAATATTAGGAACAGAGCTTGGGAATATATAGCCCTTTGGTTCAGCAACTAATGTAAAGAATCCTTGAAATGCCAGTTCTGCAAGAGATGGTGTTCAGCTGCTGGAGGATGAGCAAGAGAGGGCCCGGGTGCTGGTGGGAGTGTGAAGCCCCCTCTCCAGGGCAGCTTCCCATGAGAAGACGGGAGATGACCCCACGTCTCCACTCAGAGCTTGATTTTTCTTTCTTCTTCCGGTCTGGGCCCCATCTAATGATGAGTTAATGGGCAAATCTGCCTTTAATTACGAAGAGCTGTAGAAGATTTCCTTTTCAGAGCAGGGAACTCTACATCTCCATCCCTGGACTGAGGGAACCTCACTGCTCCCTCTGTATCCCCTCCCTCCTCACTGCAGCAGGCGCCGGGTCTCTTTCTCAGCTGGTTTCCTTCCCTCCCACCCACTGCTGTGGGAAGGGTGCCTATGTTCAGTGTAGCCATGGGAGTCTGCTTTGGTCAGCAGTGTTCACTCACCTAACCCTGGCCACTACACATTGGTTTGCTGTTCTCTACCATCTCTGCGCCCCGGGAAAGTGGAGCTGATACTGCTTGGGAAGAGGCAGCAGTGAGCAGCCGCCATCTCCCTGCCCAGGTAAGCTAAACCTTGGCTTTTATTTCCTTCTCTGTAAAAGCAAAATCTAATTACGTGTATGACAGGGAATGGCAAAGAGTGCTCACTGTCCTCTGCAAGGGAAAATTGCATTCCTTGAGTTTCTTAGACTTTCTTGAAACCTTACCTTTTTTATTTAATATGAATGCATTCTAGCAACATGTAATTAACAAAATGGTATCACTTAATTATGAAATTAATTCTGATGTACGTACTTGGGTTCCCCTGGAAGATGGACTGTCGTGGCTTTGGATTTAATTCTTCCTTTGAACTGAAGCCTAGAGAGAGGAAGGAAAGGCTCAGTCCGTGTGTGCTCCGTGGCTGCCCTTGCTCTGGAAGGGAGCAGGCAACAAGGTGGCTGCAGATTCCCCCCAGCCTGAGGACTGGCATGGGAAGAAAACGAGGATGGGAAGCACATCCTTGGAGCTTACCTTTTTCTACATACATTGCTACTAGGATAAGAGCAGAGGCATTTCTAGAAGTGACACCAACCTCTCTCCAACTTTGACTCAGCTCTGCGATTCAGTCCCCTCAACAGCAAAGGGCTTGAGAGCACAAGCAGAGGGTTCCTCAGGTGCAGAGGCTGATGGCCATGGTGTTGGGTGGTGACGTCCCACACTGTACCCCTGAGAGACCTGGCACTGCCACCCCGCTGTCTCATGGTTCTTCACCCATGCTTTACAATGAGGTGCACAACACCCAAAGCAGAGGAGTGACAGATTTAGCACGTTGCTTTTCTGTCTGGAGTGAAAAGCACAGGCAGGGACTCGCCCCTCCATGTTACAGCTGGGAAAGCTATGAAAGCCATAGCGCCTCAGGTGCTCCTGGAGGACTGGGTTATTTTGGAAAGCACAGAAGAAACAGGTTAAATGGTGGCAGAGAGCTACAGTCAAGTCATGGGAAACAGGTTCACAGGTCACTAGGATTTTAGCTGAGAACCCAAGTGAGATATTTGGATAGTAGCAGCCTTGGGAACATGAGTTTACATCCTTCTGGATACCTTAACTCACGAGACATCGTCATGCTGGCATCAGGTTAGAAAATGCTGAACTTCACTCATGACTTGAACAGTGATGGTATAGCATCTCCCTTCTGAGCAAAGGCAAAGTTTCTGTTTCTTTTTACTACAGCATGACAAGATTAAGGGGATTTAACTGGGATAATCCCCAGAAGACACAGCAAAGATCAGACATAGCCCAGACTGAACACAAAGCAGCAGTTGGTCAGAGGAACAGCAGAATAGCTTATTATTTTTGTAAACTGAGTATTAATTTTTTGTAAAAAAGGAGGAAAATGTCCTTAAATCTTCATCACCAAATAAGATAAGGAAAGACTGCAGACTTCAGAGAGACAGTAAAAAGGTAATATCAGAAAGTGTGAGCTTGATATAGGAAAAAAGATGAGAAATTACTAGGTGTCACAGAGTGTGTCTCTCCACAGCAGCCAGCCACTAGCAAGCCAAGCTTGAGAACACCAGTATGTGTAAAGAGAGCAGGTGACAAAGGGACAACAGCCCACCTAAATATAATGGGGCTGTAACAGCTCTGAGCACTGCCTAAGCTGGTTGCTGGAGGTATTAGTGACCAAGCCATAATGCAGAAAACAAGAAAATGGGGAGGGAATACCAGCTCCAGCTCCCTCCATCACCACTCCTATTTCCTTTCCAGTTACGTCTAATGACCCACCCCTCATAAGGGACAAATACAACTCCTTTGAGTCCTTCCACCCACATACTGAAAGCTGTGTGTAGTTTTGGGTCAGGGGCCAAATTATATTAAGTCTGACTGGAGACAGGACACAAATTTAGCTGGAGCACTGAGCATGGGAGCCCATGTATGAATGAAATAGGTAAAGGGCACAAAGATCAGCCCTGCTTTGCTTATGGCAGGAGCTAGTGATTTTTTTTGTATGTTGTGTTTGAAAATTTTCCTGGCTATGCCCCTAGCTTAGGACAGCCCCAGAGCTGGTGCCACTTTTTGTCACTGCACATGGAGTGCCCTGCAGTGCCTGTAGCCCAGCCTCCCTGTGCTCCTACCTAAGCTTTGGAGCAGATACCGTCTGGACCGGGCATAGGGCCTCTCCACCCCTACTGACACTAACTCTTGTGCCAGAAATGCCTCACCCCCATAGCTTGGGGATGCTAGGCTGGCCCCGTTCAAAACGGCCTGGCGAGCTAGGCCCTAGCTGGCCTCGTCGCTGCTGGCTGGAGCTGTTGTCCTGCACGTTGCTGGGTTGTGCCTCTTGTCCTCAGCACACCTGGGTGAGCTCCCAGGCAAGGAGCAGGGGAGAGGGCTGCTGATGATGTGTGCTTGCCCACAGGAGGCCCATTTGGATGACGGAAACATCAGTGAGGGAGAGGCAGAGTGATGTTGCTGGGGCAGCACTGCCTGAGTCTGGGCACTGTCTCCCAGCTGGGGAAAAGTGACGTTTTTGGAGCAAGGGTGGCGCAAAACAGCTCTGTCCAGTGACATCTGCTGTAGCAAACACTTCTGACCTGTCTCAGGCCTGAAAGTTTTGCTGCCAGGGACCAAATCTTCCTCTGGCCTGAAGGAGAGCAAGAGCCAAATCCTGTACAGGTGCAGCTGCTGCTCCCGAGGGATAAACCCTCTGCCATAGGAGGCACTGTGGGCATGAGTGACAGGGGAGCATTTTCACTGAAAATACTCAGTAGGAGCAAACTCACCAGCTGCAGACATGGAGAGGCATGAATGTGACCCAGAGAGGCACCCGTGGCTTGAGATGCAAGCAGCAGTGGTGCAGGGAGGGGAAACAAGATAGAGTCAGAGGAGGAGACTGAATTTTTGGCTTAGGAGAGTGAATTTTGGGTGTGTGTCTGTGGCTGCTCCTTGAATAAATGCAAGGGAGGGTGGTTCAGCACTGGTTTACAGTGGGTTTATCTGATGCAGAAGTTATGGTGACATGAGAGAGAGAGAGACAAAGGAAACAATGACTTGCACCTGTAGGTAGCCTCTCTCTGTCAACCACATGGATGAAAATGATTGTGATTTTTTTTTTCTTTAAAACCTGAAATAGTAGGCAGCTTGCCCTCCTGACCATGTACATTCCAGTACAGGCTTTAATTACATGGACATGTAGCAGTTCCTCAGTAGCAGATAGAAGCTGTGCCTCCTCCTGCAGCCTGCATGCCACATGCTTCACATGTGCCTGCTTGGTAGCCCCATATGTGCAGCTCCCCCTGCTTGCCTTATTTGCAGAACAGAAAGTAGGTAGATTTAACACTGTAGTGAAACTAGATATTAACATGTGCCATTCATTTTAGCAATTAAATTGTATAGGCAAGCTAATTCATAGTTATCTGCCTCATACATTTCTTTACATCTGATAAAATCCATATTCCTTATCCAGGCACACAGCTGACATTAGCTTTGTCGGTATGGAAAACCCAAGTGTAGGCGATGCAGCACTTTTCATTTTTATTTGCCAGTGCAATTACCAGTTCTTGAAGGTTGTAGGTCAGCTGGCTGATTTGTGCTTAGTGTAATAATAAGGTCACCCACCAAATAATCTTCCCCAACTAATTGGGGAGGTGGTCAGTCTCTATGGGCCTCCCTGTTCTGCCAGTCCAATTTAATATTGTTATTGCCATGGGAATTTCAGCTTTCTGCATGGGCAGTCTACTCCATGCTAATTAAAGTTCCCTTCATCGATTGTCACAGCTGTCCATGCTGATTAAACTTCCCATTCATTTAAGTAAGACAGCAGTGACTACATTCAAGCCAGAAACTATTCCTTTGAAGCGACAATCTGAATTCATCAGACTTTATCACGTTAGTCGATGCAGTTGCTGACAAACTCTTAACTCCTCCCTTCCCCCCATGCCCAACCTCTCATTGCATTTAATGCAGCTCCTTGTTTTCTGCCTCAAAATACCCCTGGCCCTACTGCTGTAGCTTTCTCTAAGTAAGCTCACTGATGGCTTAAGCTGCAGCAGATAGAAACGCTTCCTCTCTCTTGAACTGCTGCTACTGCAGAAGGGAGATCTTTTCGTCTTTGAGATGATGCAAATTTTGACTCAGCAGCCACCACTCCTGACACTGGATTTGCAAGCTAATGTATGTGGGCTATGCTGCTTGGCACAACCAGTGCAAGGATTAGTCATGCCTCAGCTTTGAAGTAAGCAGGGTGTTCAAGGGAATGGTCTTTACAAGGACCACCAGCACAGCCCTCTCCAGCAGCAAAACCGGCGATGGAGAAGACATCTTATATTGGATGGTCCAGCCCCTTGTAAGAGACAGAGCACTCTGTAGTGAATTGGCCTGTAGTTTGTGAAGTCTGCTTTAAATGTTCCCAAGGAAAGGGATCCCTTGAATATTGAATGTGTAGAATCTGCAGTTGGTAACTGCTTCTGATTAACAGGTTGGGCAAGTCTTGGTCTTGTTGCTATTCAAGTCTGCTACAAATGTGGGGTTATTTTTTCCCCTTGCTCACCAGTAATTATAAAAATACTGACATCTCAATATTGTCAGTTCTTAAGACTAAAATGTCAGAAAATGTCAATGATGCTTATTATTCTTTGTTTGATTAAGCTTTCCTTTTCTTATCTGAATGTCTTTCCTAAGTACATTGACATCGGCCTAATCTGTTGTCTTCTTCACTGATCTCAGCTCTAGACTGCAATCCCAATTGTGGCATTCCTAAAATACCTTCTTATTTACAAATGGATTTCAGTAGCTGGAACCCCTTTCCTGCAGTGTAGCTGCCAACTCTTTCCAGAGTTCATCTGTTCTGCTTCTGCTTTAGGCAGGAACTTGAGACTGATGCAAGCACAGAATAATTTTAACTACTAAGATGTAAATGACATACTTAATTTATAATTTTAAATACTGTAATTACTCCCTAAAATGAGACTGTTATCAGCAGTGACATGGGCCTGATGAATAGATTAAACTTTTCCCATGTGTGATGGAAATTATTCTCAGACTAGTTACTGGATGCTTTAAATATTTACCTGTGTCAAAAAGGCTCAATCCAGGTTTCCACAAGTCTGTTTCCATTGCTTTCACACATGAAAGAGAAGAAAAATTATTAATGAAAATAATGGATTTACTAGAGATTACAAAGTTCTGGCTCAGTTTAGAAAGATCAAGTCATACAGCGGTTTATCATTAACGATTAGCTAAGGAAATCAGTAAACCTGGAAACATTTATGCACACATTTCAAGCCATATTTAGGAGCCTTGTTTCACTGCTGCCAGAGCACTGACCTTTTTTAATATTTAAAATGCACATCTTTAGATCTGTTTTGGTCTTGTTGCTCTAAATTGCACTGATACAAGTGTGCTGACTTCAGCATACTTTTGCTTGGCTTAGATTGTTTTCCGCTGAAAATCTGAAAGTACCTCTAATCTACAGATTTCTCTATCCTGTCAGCCCATCCAAATACAAAGAAGTTGTCTAAATTTTGCTTGCAGCCTATCAGGCATGGAAAACTTAATCAAAATTACTGCTTTCATAAATAAACCCAAAGTGTCTTTGTTTTTGGAGCCTGATGACGAGCTTTCCCAAAAAGTGTTATTTTGCTCTGGGTTATGGCCAGTTGAAAGCCCTTGCAGACCTGTTGAATCCACACTGCTTTCTGTGCCCAAGTCTCCCTACTCAGACTGGCAGCTGGTGTGCTCTTGACTAGAGCCAGTGGGTGAATCACAGTGCAGGTTTGGAAAAAGTCATGGGCTTGCCACTGTCCTCCAACCTCGTTAGAGCATTGACCTTGTCCTCAGGTTGCCATACCAGTGAGGAGCTATCAGCTTCTCTTTGGAAGGGAGGTTTGTTGCACGAGACAAATGGCTGAATTAGATGTATGGATAGGAGGGGTAGGAGGAGCCTCATCATGTTTCATTGCTAAGGTGATTCTTCCAGACTCCTTTCCCTGCTTATTCTGACCACTGCTTAGACACTGGATGAAGAATCTAAACACTGAGGAAGGTGAAGGGCTGAGAAGACAGTTATGATAAACACACACAGAAGTTTTGCTGTGGTTTTGCTTAGAAAGGTGAAGGGTAGGTTTTCTTTGTTTAGAAAGGTAGGGTGAAGGAAGGGCAGGCCTGGGTAACAGAGAGGGAGACAGGAGGAATATTCCCAGTTTGCCATCCACCTGCACAGGGTTGTTTGCCAGGATTTTATACCTCTCAGCAGAGTCATAAGGAAAAAACAGCGAGTGGAGCTAGGGGTGCTGGTTGCAGAGCAGGAGAACCCTATGCATAGAGAAGAGCTGGTGCTCATTTGTTATAAAACAATCAGCTTTTGGTCAGTAGGAACAATGCTGAATTTTTTCTAGATTCACTCTTCTCAAGAACTGCACTGCAGGTGCTCTGGTCTGTCCAAACCCTTATGGGTGAGAGCTGCCTATTTCTTCTTCCAGCAGTCTTCTTATGGCTCACACCCTTTTATAACTTTCTGTGGTAAGAAGGCCTCTGTATTTACCTTTTTAATGAAGAAGAGCACTTGGTAAGTGTCAAGGATTTTGGGTAGCTGGCTGCAATTGTGCAGAATATACAGCTGAGTGACCTGTAAATCCAGGCAAAAGTTCTATTTCTTGCATGTAGTCCTGGACATGTAACAAAGCAAGCTCTCAATGAAATGTGTATCTGAAAGGGAAATTATTATTCTCATGAGTAGCTAGGGCTCTTTTTTTTTCTTTTCTTCACATGATGTTACCCATAAGAATCAAGGGTTGATTTTTTTAGAATACTCCAAGACTGGTCTTAAAAAACCAAAACCAAAACCAACCAAACAAACAAACATAAGATGCCACCACTACAACCCTTCAGTACAGTTTTCTTGAAAAAAATTCTGGGCTAAGCAAGTATGGGATTTCAAGAGAGTTAATGTGCATTGCCAAGATCTTGGATGCATTGGGACCTTCTGAAGAATTTGGAGGAGGTTTCCCCAACACAACCTTTTGTCAACCTGAGCCGATGAGAAGTTCCTCGACAGCCCGGACAAACACGCAGAACTGATCGCTGTTGTTTGCAGGGCAGCGTGCACCCACTTGGTAGGATCAAGAAAAACAACTCTCCTTTCCAAGAAAGCAAGGAGCCGCTCAGGAATTTCTCTTTGATCGTTAGAAAAATTGGCTGCTTGGAAGCTACACATCCCAGCTGCCAAAACCTGGGCTGAAAAAAAGATCAGGACTCATTGGGAATATGGCAAGTATGTGTTTGTGAGTTTTCCCCTTCTTATTCTGTGATGCAGAAAACAGAATCATTCATGATGGAAAATTTGTGCTTTGTAATGACCTTCAGAGGGACCTTAGGGTGCCTGAAGCAATTAGCTGGGGTCAAACTCTGACTTTGATTTAAACAAGACTGAGCACTATGTTCCCCTGCTTCTCTGGCAAAGATTTGAGTATCCTGAGGACCAGTCAACACATTCTTTGGTCCAGATGTTAAGGCTCTTTCCATTTCAGCCCTGCCAGGAAGGCAGGTCTGTCACCACAGGCTATCCCTGCCATATACATGGTGTCACATTAAGTCATGCATTGCTATGACTAGCATATTTATAGGCAACATGTTTGCTCTGCTGTTCTGCACAGGCAAATATTGCCCCACTGCCTCCACTCTAAAGGTGGGCACTGGATTTTGACAAGGGTAAAGGGAGCTGGGGGAGCACAAAAAACGGTGAGATTAGAAAAAGAAATGACTGTAACATCAGTATGGCTAAAAGGATATGAGAAAGGTGAACAAGGATGGAAACCAGGGGGAAGACAAGGAGACTGAAACAAGGAGGAGAGGTATAAGATGAGGGAACAGATAAGTCTGAGGAGGAGTGTATCCATTTTAAATATGCTGCAACTAGTTCAACTACAAATAGTCATTTTGATGGGAGGATTACTGGGTAAACTCGCTTGGTCCATATTGTCCAGGAAGTCCTACTGCATAGTAATGACCTCTAACCTCAACATCTGCTTTGCTCTCTCCTATTGCAATCCCAGCTCTCACCAAAGCCCTCAAGGTCCCAGGGACGCCCTCAGGCGCTGCAGGTTTGGCTGCCTGTGCTCAAGGTCAGCTCCACCATAGCTTTATCACCCTTGCCCAGGCTTGAGTGCAACGGTGAGCAAGGGCTGTGTGTGCCAAAGGGCTGTGGGAAGCAACTATGGGGATCTCCACCTGCATTGCTAAGGGACAACATGCAAGTGCATACCTTTGCCTTTGCTCCTCACACCTGTAGCTTATACCTTGCTATCCTGATTCTGACTTTGTCTTGCTGGTCTGTGTCCTGCCTCATCACTGGGGACTTGCCTGGCAGTGTGGGCTGTTGGCTGGCCCTGGGTACCACCATCAGACCTGCTCTGCTCTTCTTGTGGTTCTGTGGCCCTTATCAGTGAGGAACGGCCCTACCTGCCTTGCTCCCACCCCGGCTCCCATCCCTCACCCCACTCTGACTGCTCCTGGGCAGAATCTCTCTCTCAGAAACTTTGCTGTCCCATCAAGGGAGAGAGTTAGTATTTGTACGTGCACCGAGTGCTCTGGAGCGCTGGGAAGTTGTCAGTGGCTTTGCAGAGTATCTGTTGACAGTGCTGTTCGCTGGTGAAGGATTGTGAATTGCACAGCCAAAGAGGAAAGAAAGTACAGGTGATGTTGCTAGACTCTGTATGGAAGGCAACCTCTGTGATCGCAATCAGCCTTGGAGGCTCCTGGGAGCAACAGGAACAGAAGATTTAGCTCCACAGACCTGGTAGCCTGCACAGGGCTGTTTTCTTGTTCCTCGTTTTGACTAACAAATAAGGAAAATGGCAAATACTGCGGTAGATGTTGATTCCCACAGCCTGAAACAACAGCTCACCAGTGACCGAGCTGTCTGTTGCCTTTCAGATTCAGGAAGCTGCTAGTTGTCATTCAGTGCCTGAGGCTTGCCCTGGTCCTCCTCCAGGACACATGAAAGCAAGCTGTGGTACTGCTTGAGGACTAGTTTTGGGTTGCTAAAAACTACAAAAAAGAGCAGAAAAATCTGCTGCTAGCAATCTTGCTCACCCAGGTGGGCTGGAGAGCTGGCGGCCCTCCGGAAGGTGGCAACAGGCTCTTGGCGCTGAATACCTGCATGATCCGACAAAGAGGCGAGAGGTTAGATGCCAGCGGGCAAGGAGAGATAAGCACGATCGCAAGGGATGCGGTGGCCCCAAACTGTCTTTCTGCACATGTTTTCAAACAAAATGGAAAAGGAAGATGGAAACTGTGGAATATTTTTTTAAAGGAATTTAAAAGCTGAAAGAGATTGGCAGAAGCAGTAGAAAAAAGGTTAAATATTAGCAGGTGTTGTCTATTGTAGCTATACACCTGTGGCCTGGAGTAATGGTAGTGGGTCTTGAGATGCTGATCATGCTCAGGGCCTGGAGACTGAAAGCACACATCTCCTCCCAGAGTCAGGCCTTCATTCCCCAAACATACACAGACACAGAGTTCCCTTCTCATTTTGCAACAGCAGGTGTTGTAAAAGACCTTTGTAAATGGATTTAGAATACTTTTTTTTGAGAATTATTCTAATTTTAATTATTCCAAATTTTTTTTTTTCCTAAAAGTTACACTATTGTCACACATCAGTGTGATACCTGCTCTCACTGCTATGAACGTGGTTAGGAGTGAAAAACAGTGTGTTACTGAGTGACTCAGTAGATGTGAGTGGTGGAACTAGCTATGGGGAATTAGAGAAGAGATTGTATTGCCTTTACCTGTATTGGGTCGTAAAGTATTCCTGTTACTTGCAGAGATAGAAGTGCCCCGGAATGCTTTGAAAATATTATATTAGTTAGTACATGTAACTTAAGCACAAGGTTTTCTAGTATGCTAGCAACACAAACTATTAGTTATTGTAAATTTAGGACCTACCTGTATTCTGTCCTCTTCCTTGTGCAGCCTGAACCTGTCCTAAGTAGACACCAAAATGGAAAAGTGTGATTTATACCATGTTTGGTTCAGGACTACTACTACCTGGGTTTTTTGGTGAGTCTCATTTTATAGCTGTCAGAGTTAATGGTTCATATTGAGAGAGTATTCATTAATATACTTTCTCAGATGTTAGCTCTGTAAATGTTGAGCCAGTTTAAAAAAAGAATTGCGTTGCTCTGTCTGTCATATAGATTAGCCTAGTTAACATTCCCTTCAGTTACAAGTAATACTTGTACTGGTCTCTGCATTTAAAAGGTTTTTAGTTACTGCTGTGATTTGCTTTCCCTTATAACTTTCCTTCTCTCACTCACACTGGTTATCTCTGTTTATTTCTGTTTCAGGACCACCCAATTGTGCTGGTTGTATAAGGGAGATTACAAAAAACCCCAAACCCAGAAAACTCCACTCAGACCAGATACTACCCTTTTTGCAGAGAGTGGACACAAGCAAGCAGGCAGACTGTAAATTAATGAGACAATGACAAAAATAATGTGGGAGAATGCATATGTCTGAAATGTCTTCACCACTGTCTACACAAAAGGCTTTTTTTAAGGTGACTGGGTTATTAAATTCCCATTGTTCAAAAATACTAAAGGCTCAAAGCATTCACAGATGTAAATCACGTCTTTAATCATGTCTTTCATGTCATTAATTATTCTTAAGAAGCTTGTTAACAAACTTATCCTTGAACAAGCCTTTATTCATTAGTTTTCCCAGAAAGTTTAATTCCAAGCCTGGCAAAATCAGTAGGAATGTTCTAGCTGACTCCTGTGAACACTAGACAGGGGCCCCTGAGATATTTTCATCAGTAAGATAGCATAAACGAGACCATTTTGAATGGTTGTCTCAGAAAACAGGAACTGCTGCTCCTTGGGAACTTGATATTGCAAAATTAGGTGACAGCAAATAGCTTGTGTTTGACCCAAACTCGAACCTTCACAGGCTATTGGGAGCCCTTTGATGGGATTTCTAGGAGCTGTCCTGAGGGACCTTGTAAACCCCAGAAACCAAAGAGATTCTGTTTAAGGAAATAGCAGACTCATCTGCCAGAACTGGCAAGGCTTTTAAACTCTGTAATATAGCTCTGGATCCCGATGGATCACAGCTAGCCTAGGCTGAATGTTCAGGCTGCGGAGGTAAAAGTCTATCTGTGCAGCAGTGTTGTGTGGGGTTCTACAGGGCAGGAGATCAGTATGTGCCAAAGAGGTGGAAGAAAATTAAGTCTGAGCCTGAGACCTTGCCTTGTTTTGGGTTTGCCACGGCCAAGCCCGAATGTGTATAGAACACCATTTACAAGGTCAGCAGAAACAGAGTCCAAGAGGGTAAGAGAGAGATTAGGTCAGTATTAGAAATATTTTATGCCTCTCTTTTAATGAATTAACCCTCCCTTCCACACCCATCTTAGCAATCTGGATTTTTTTCTATGCTTCTTCTGACCATGCTGGGCCTCAGGGCTGTTCCTGCTTTTGGTACCCAAAGGCATGTTACCACCATCACCCAGTAAACTGGCTTCTGCCATGCCTTTGCTGGCTGGGGCAAGCATGGTAGTGGTGGTGGTTGGATGCCCAGGCACTTGCTGCCTGATGCATGGTTGCCCGCGTGGCACCAAGGATCATGATATGGTTTGTGACTGCAATGTTCATGGGAGCTAGTCACATCAGTGGTTTTGCATTTAGCAGTTTTGCCACATCAGGTCTTTAAAGCAGGGATCCTGTCATGGAGCGGCATCTTGGATATTTATCCTGTTCCTGTATCTTTGACAAACAGAAGATAGAGGGAAAAGAACAGGAAGAGCTAGGACAGAGGAGCTTTGCCCCTGCTCTAATGCTTGAAGTGGCAAGTCTTGTTTTTCTTTTACCCCTGTGAACTTTTGCCAGAGCTGGTGGCTGGAAATGGAAATGCTGGAGCTAACAGCAGCCACAGCCATGCTCCTTCTGACTGTGCTCTGTTTCAAGGCCATTTACTTTTGAGGTGCCTTTTGCAGGCAAACTACCAATGCCCTGTGAGAGGTAGGTTTGTGAGTCCCTGTGAGCCAAGATGGACAGGAGGACATTTAATGCTGCCCAGTCAAGCCAAACTCTGGTTAAGGCCAATGGCACCATCAGAAACTCTGTCCTGAATGATAGCAGTGAGTCCTAAAGACTTCTCAGACAGGGAAAACTGATGAACTGTTATGTGTATGGTCATAGCTTCAAAACTATTTGTACTTTCTGGATTTTTTTAGCCATTTCTTCTCTTTTAGCATTAAGAAGAGATCAGTAGAATTCAAGAAGCCAGATACCAAGTACAGACATGCTGGACATGGTCCTAGAAATGAAGTGTGTGAAGTCAGAAGTAGGTCTCTATCACTCCTCCATCTCACAATAACCTGTCCCTAAGTCTGATCACTTTAATCTTTTGGGAATTAATTTACATTTAGAACTTCAGTAAAGAAAATTGTGAAGAAAGATAGATCCAAATAGCAGTGAAGTAACCACTGAAAGACTTGAAAAAGGGAGTGCTTTTTTATTTTTGTGTTTGGGTATTTTTTTCATTTTTTGACTAAAGGTTTAGTCTTATTAAAGACAAATATAACCTTCCCACTGATTTCAGTGTTGCCAGAACTTTACCCTCAACATGCATCTCTCACTGGGGAACCTCAAACAGGGTTTTCTAACTGCTAGTAAAGACAGTAATGGCCTCTCCTGTGCACAGCCTGTGGAAATAAGAAATAGAAAAGAAAACAGCAAGCAAGATGAGGTTTACTGGAACATTAGGCACTGAATGATGCAGATTCCCACTGAATTTAAACCCCTTTGAATTGTGTTGGTGCTTCTGTAAATCCTGCCATACACATACCTGCACATTTGACTTGGTAAGATTAGCCCCTTCAGCCCCAGCCCTTATTCTGCACTTGCAGCTAAATTTGACGTAACGATGCTTTCTCTCAAGACCTGAATTGCCCAAAAGATACCTGCCATGCTGTGTGCTTGGCTCTGAGTTACTTGGCAGCAGGAACAGATGCCATTAGGTATGTGAGAGCAAAGCCGAGCTCAGGGCATTCAGAAATAGCGACAGAGCTTAAAACATAATGATCACCCAGCTCCCTTTTCACTCAAAAGCAATCCAATCCCCATGGTCAGAAACTTGCAAGCAGCTGAAAACAGTTCTCCCTTACTTGGCTGCACAGCTGAGCAATTAGACATTGTATGGGAAAACACCTCTAACTGCTTGCATTGCAGGCTGTGAACTGGAATCGGAGCAGGCTTCTGGATCGAGATGCAGCAGCTGCCACTCTACTGTCAATAACACGAGTGGCAGGCCAGGCATAACAGCACATTTATGCCAGGCTCAGAACCACAGCCCGAGGTTTTTCGAAAGAGCATCAATTTAAGGTAGACTGGTATTTCAGAGATCTTGGCCTTAAGTTTAGATGGCTATGCAGCCCTCTGCATCGTGTGTCTTACAGCTAAATCAAGCCTCCCTTTGAGAGAGTAAGACAGAAGGAAACAGTAGGAAAACATGATTCAAGCAGCACAAGCTTTATGTCAAGTGTTGTGAAACCCAGTATTTGTCAAGGCTGAAATGCACAGATATTCACTAGAAAGGCTTCCCCAGAGCTGTGGGTGATCAACATCTCTGACATTCAGGCCGAGGGCCTGTTTTTTGGTTTCAATCCAGACTTGGATTCACTCACTGAGTTTGCTCAGGCTTGAAAGGTTATTGAATCATTGCTGCCTTAAAATACACTGTGCTGCATGCCTTGTGGCATACTTACTTGACCATACTTACTTGATGCTGCAGCTAGCACAGATGAGTATGCTGGGTGGACACTGCTAGAACCTAAAAATAAGAGATTTTTTTCATTTTCAGCTATTAAATTAAAAATCCAATGTTAATGAGTGAGAATGAATAAAGAAGGAAAGATTAAGGAAATCCAGGTGTGCAAAAATCATACAAGAGTTCCTTCATAGTGTTTTTATCTTTAAAATCCAAAAGCTGTTACAAAAAATATATTACAACTTTCATTTATTGAAAGTGATGACAAGATTAATTCTAAAATGAGTCTTGACCTGTTTGTTGAACTCACAGTCCAGACATATGAATCAAAGAACTATTTGTTGGCTCCTATACCTTAAAGTCATGTCAGTATTTGGGGATGGAGAGCTTACACCCACATGAATCAGATTGTATGCCAGTATGTTATACATAAAAACAAAGACTAGCTGTAATTTTACTGCAGATGAACTCACATCACAGTGAATCTACAAATTTGTGTTTATGTGAGATGCACTCATTTTGTATGTATCTTGAAGACACAAGTCTAACTCCAACCCCTCTTCTGGAATTATATATTTTTTTAATCCACTTCTAATATTTCTACATGGAATTACTGAATTCATGATCCACTAAGTTGCGGTATATTCAGCTGCATGTTTTGTTCCTTAAATTTTAGGAAAGCTGTAGTTTAGGAGGAAAGCAATGCAAACATACTGACCTATATCTCTGACCCTATGCAGACCAGGTCTAGTCTTGGCTGCAGCTGCAACTGTTGTGGTTCTGGTTGTTGCAGGTGTTGTGGTTGGCTTTGGCATTGTGGAAGGATCCGTCGTCACAGTCATTGGTGTTGGGGTTGTGGTCGCCGTTTGTGTAGCTGGTGTTGGCACCGGAGAGGTCTGATACTCTCTGCGGACTGCATCCCCTGTAAGACCATTGACACCATCACTGCAGCTGGGTGTGTGACATGCATGGGAGCGTCTTTCATAGCTCTCACTGTTTAAGGCAACCCAGACACCAGTATTCTCCTCAGGAGAGCTACAAGCATCCTCATCTGTGGAGCCATTAGTGCCTTCATTGCTGCGTGGATGTGTAGCACCGGTGCCTGTGTGACACGGTATCACACCACTCTCCAGAGGGTGCTGACAACAGCCTGGTGCAGCCTTAGTGTTTCCCCAACACTCTTCTGCATGGCCAGGGACACCTATCAATGTGACAGATGTCTCACACATATGAAACTGTTCAACCAGCCAGCTGCAGTTTCTGTTTTGCCATCATCTTTTCTTGGTGTAATTAAGTATAGAAAGTCCATATAAATGGAAATCAACTGACGTCTGGTAATGAAAGATGGCCATTCTGAGTCATAGACCAGAATAAAATATGCATTGCCCACCACAGCACTGAAATGCTTTTGGCAGAAAGACGACTTTTAGGTAGCGGTGATTCGGGGGAGTGGGTCAGAGCCAGAGGCAGGGAGTATTAGGGATTCAGCTGAAGGAAGCGGGGGTGAACACCACCTGGGAGGTGCCAATTTCATCTAACTTTGACTCATCTCACAGTTGCTACTACTTTTAAAGTGTATCATCTGTTGTGAGAACAGAGACAATTCTAGTTGCAAAATTTGCATCCTGATTATCCTTATATGAAATTGTTAACATGCTTACAGTTCTTTCAAGTCATCATCTCAAAAAAGATCCCTCACTGTTATTTTCTCCATCTAGCTACAAAAAACCTGCTCTAAAATATATTCCATGTTCATTTCAGTCTTGTTCCTCTCCTGACTGCCCATAGCCCTGGGGATGGCCTGACACGCTGTGCACATTGAGAGGGAATGGTGTGCAGTCGATTAGTTGCTGCACAGCACAAGCTTGTATTTTATTGCTGGATGTTCTCCTTTTGGAAAACATCGTCATGAAACTGTCTGGTGGATTAATTGCCACCTAATGCTAGCCAGTGAAAACCTCAGATTTCAGACAGTTTTAATGTGATAATCCTGAAAGAGAGCTCAGAAGGAAAACAAAACAACTCAGCTGAAAAAAAATTCTGTATGAATGGTTCTTTTTGGGCTGAACGGTGCCCTGCTCCATGCTGCTGCACTAAAAGAAAGAAGACAGAGGGCACAGTGAGTCTTCACCTGGGATCTGGTGCTGCTGGAGCAGGAGCAGGGAACATCGGCCGGCTTTATACCCTGGCTGCAAGGAACAAGGAAATTGGGAGCTAACAGCATTAGCAGAAAACTCAGGGAAGCAGCATAGTAAAAGCAGAGAAAAGATGTTGCCTTGGTGCATGTTGGCTGGCTTTCTGATGGTGCCTTTAACACAAGAAGGGGGCTCTTGAGGGCTAGCCATTCCCAGTGCTCCCATGGGCAGGGTGCCCATCTCCCTCACAGTGTCATCAAACAGTTTGCAGAGCGTGTGCCCAGAATAGGGAGTGGCTGAGAGAGAGCTGAACTCGCCTAAAATGCAGGCAGAAATTAAACTGAGAGGGTGCCCTCTCTTCTCTGAATTGGCACATGACCTTCAAGTGCCATTGCAGGGGTTGGTTTGGTGGGAAAGAGGCTGCAGAGAGGAATTTGGATGGGAGAGGTAAAGCTGTATGTGTTACCAGTGTCAAAGTGCTTTCTGTAGTCATCTGCAGGAAGTTTAGACTGGGATGGATGCTGTAAAAGAGCACTGAGATCCCCAGACCACACCTTGTTCCAGTGCTTTGTCTGGTGCATTAGCAGTATCTGCACTCTTCGAAGATTTTAGGTTTTGCTCCGGCTTTTTAGGCTCTGAAGCAAAATTAAGCATGTTAGGCAAGGCATCTCTGAAAGAAAATAATTGTAAGTCTCCTATTTAGAGATTACTGGTCCACAAAGGAAGACATCCCACCACCTGGCATTAGATAGGTCAGTCTAACCAAAGCTTTCTCACCAAGCAAGAAAAAGGGATGGCTGGGACCCTCTAGAGAGTAGTCACCCTGCATTTTTGGTGCCAAATCTAGGCATTTTTACTGCCCAAAAGCTCCTGCCAATGTCAATAGAATTTCTGAATTGAGCAATAAATATGGGTTTTTACCACTAATAAACTCATAAGATTAATGCACCATGTTGTTGATTTTACCTCTGAGTAGCAGCATGTTCTGAGACTCAGGGTCACAATGTGTATAGGGTGTTGGGGGAATACCAGCTTCAGATGTAGTTCCTTCTTGCCTGACATTATCAGGTCATGATGGGGCCAAATCCTGAATGTCGTGGATTGGTTTAGAAGGAGAAGGGGATTTTTTTGGTTCTTTTTTTTTCTTCTAAGTCCCCAGAAATCATCAAAGTACTTGGAACATTTATTACAGCTCATTTACTGCTACCCTGCAAAAGAATCTGCCTCTGCTTTTATGTTTGACTGAGTACTGGAGGATTTTGATATTTCTTTTTTTTTCTCTTCTCTAGCTATTTTGGCAGCATTGACCTATTTGAGAAATTACTCCAGGGTTAATGGTTTCCTAAAAGATAGTATTATTTTAAAACAGCATCTTTTGACTGTTTTTCCCAGCTGTGAATAATTACAATTTTGGGAAGGTTTTTCTTGCTGTGCCCAGCATTTGGAAAGTACTGTAACCACCAGCAGCATTTAAAGAAATGTCAGGCACTATGAATCTCTGGCATCCCTAGGATGAGGAACAAAATTGCATCTCTAACAGCTGATCAAGTGTGAAGCAGGATTTTTCACTAATCTGGCAGCGAGTGTAATCCCCAAATATTACCTCCTACAGATAATGGGTTTAAGTGTCCAAGTGAACAATGTGGTCTCCATAATTTAAATCAGGAAAAAAGGTAGCTTTTTTAAATTAAAAAATAACTAGGAAATCCTTTTTCACAAGATGGCCCTAGCACCATATTACAGACATTTTAATCTTAAAAACAAGGTGTTTCTAACAGAGTATAGCTGAGATGGCTGGGCCAAGGGGGCAGGGCTAAGGAGGGCTGATGAGGCCAAGCGGGGCTCGGAGAAGATGGATTGTGACCGTCAGATCTCTGCTACTTGCGAGACAGTGCTGGGCAAGGCAAGGCAGTGGCATCCTCAAGCCCTGGGTTTAATGGAACAGTTATTATTTTCTCCTTTGATCATCCTGGGTTTTCTCTTTGTGAATGCACAGTCTTTGTTGCTAGGATCCTAACATTTTCATTCAGGCTGTTTGTTTCAAGAACAAAGTGAAGGAAGCTGCTTGTGTCTTTGGTTTGCTGCAGAAACAGTCTTATGGTATTTTGTTTGTGTGACTGAGATGCTCCCCATTTCTACATTGATTCTTGCATAATGTAGGTTTTAGTACTGGTGGAAGACATCATTGCTTGCAGCCTGCTGAGCTCTACCCTGGCTGCAATTGTCCCTGGTCTGGCGTGAGACGTTTGGGCTAGTACTTCAAGTGTGGGTGCATTTGGGAATGATGCAATGTTACTGTAGTAAATGTTTCTTAGAAAGCAAATATTTCTAAGGTATTGCCTCCCTTATAGCAGTGCGTAATATTTGGATCGGTAATTGCTGTGTACCCTGTCAAGATGTATACAAATCTGTACCTATTTGATTGTAAATACAAAGGCACTGCAAACTAACAATATGGCTTTGAGTGATGTGTATTCAGTCTGAACAACTGCAGCTTTCAGATTTAAATTTGCCTCTGTGCAAGTGAAAGCCTAAAGATGGGGAAGGAGCTCTGTACTTTGCTTCCAAGGACCAAACAATAATGTACAGAGGAGCAGGACTCCAAGTAACCTCTGTGTGGTCTTGGGTGGATGCACCCACTGACAAGCATTTGAGTTCAGGGAGAAGATACAGTACATTTTGTTATACCACAGCTCACAGTGGATAAGCTCAGGAAGGTT
Source organism: Mesitornis unicolor (assembly GCF_000695765.1). Lineage (NCBI taxonomy): Eukaryota > Metazoa > Chordata > Aves > Mesitornithiformes > Mesitornithidae > Mesitornis > Mesitornis unicolor. The sequence goes on along the minus strand of NW_010200663.1, from coordinate 18,674 downwards.
CAGGCTCAGCAATCGGTAAAAGAGCTGTGCTAGGGAAGTGCATAGTAGTACAAGACAATTTTATTTTCATTCACACCACAAGGAAGAGTCTGAACATCAAACAGTTGTTACAGAGGGGACATACAAGTGTCATTTCAGTGATGGAAGCACTTCGTGTGCGCTTGAATATCAACTACCACCTGATGTGAGACTTGATCAAAGACCTCTGAAAACAACTAAATTATTTAAACTGAGTTGAATCTTACAGAGTAGGATGCCAACTATAACAGTTATTACAGAGTAGTTCCTTGTTGTATCATCTTTAGCTAAAGCTACTGTGCATTGCCATCTGTGTTATTAGTATTATATTACTATTTATTATTATAGTCTCAACACTGAATGTCCCAAAAGATAACATGAATAACATTAGGAGAAAAAGTTAACATGTATATCCTCAAATGCTTTAATATACTGCATAAAACATCATACTCACTAACAGATTTAAAGCAAGGGAGAAAGTACTTGGAAACAGAAGTCTGTGAAATATGGTATGACCAAAAAATAGAAATTGTCTGGGATAATTTCCATATGCTTAACATAAAAAAATACCATGAAGAATTTGGATGACATACTAGGGGATGCATGGACTTGTGAGTCTGAAAAATTATCTCTTTGTGTTACACAGCTGTGAAACTACAACAGTTGTGAATGGATGTAAGGGAAAGTAAGTCACAGTTACTTGCCTGATTTAACAGCTGTACTTTTTGAAGAAGAATATTCAAGAGTTGACGGATATGTCACACCTTTTCTTGGCTTTCCCTCTAAAAAAAAAAAATCACAAAAAGCATCACATAATATTCTGTTTTCTTGCAATAAAATTATCATCTAACATATGCATTCAGAGTCAGACCCCACTTTGTTATTGCCCAACTCATTTTCTTGAATATTTCTTTCATCTGATAGCAGAATCTCAAAACCATGCCACTAAAAATACCAATGCCTAAATCCAACATCATTAAAAGAAAGTTGGAAAGCATGAAAACACAGTCCTGGGAAGGATTTGAAGAGGTCAGTTAGTTCATTTCTTTGTTCTCAAACAGTGCGAAGCATAAGGAGACCTCTCCTGAAGGACATATGCATAACCTGTACTTAAACCCACAGCTTCCCTAGGCCACCTTTTCCAGTGCCTGACTGTGCAGTTGACTTAGAAAGCATGTTTGATGTGGGATTCATTTCATCACGCACACAGCATTCTTCTCTGACCTCACTTTTGCAAGATGCCATTTCTGGCAACAGTCTTTTGAGTAATAACAGTGAGAGAAGGCTGTGCTGGTGTGTGGGAACATATGGTACCTATATTTAGTTCTAAAATGAGGGTCCTGTCTTAAAACAATGAGATATGTTTCCCAGCTAAGCTTTAAACCACAAATATTTTTAGTGCCACAGCAGATGCTGTCTCTATTGGTACATGTGGCCATGCAACTCCATCTCTTGGGGCAGTTTTTGTATTCCCATATATCACTGACTAAAAAGTG